>NC_056741.1:658267357-658319857 GCF_019279795.1 Protopterus annectens | reverse complement strand
ATTAGGACCGCCCCTTAGAAGTAATTAATATTCCTATGTGGGCATAGCAGATGCCCATACCTCCAAACCCTAAGAGCACATCTACTGGATAGTCCGTAAACCATTGAGGGTACACATAGGGACTATATCAGTGCCCTGTACCTGATTATCATGGATGTCCGTGATTATGAATCAGAATCTAACACAGTCCTAACTAAACCCTTCCAGAACTAGTGATATTAGGTCAACAGGTGGCAGAATACACGTAATGACTAATGACAACACACACACATATATATATATATATATATATATATATACATATATATATATATATATATATGGCAGTTGTGTCTTATGGCAAATGGCCTGTGATTTCGGGCAAAGAATCCATATATTGTCTGTAGTGGTTGCATAAACAGATTATGTTTTATTTGAAATACCTAGATGTTATAAGAAACAGTATTAGCAACTGTAATGTTACAAGAATAACCTTTACTTATGCAAACAGGCTGTGGGTCTGTGTTGCCTTGCCAAATCTGACATCTCTACATATAGGTCCTATAGAGCTGCCACCTTTCCAAATAGCCAAAGTGGAACCTGCTCCGTAGGAATGTCAGACGTACCAGGTCAGAACATACCTACAGCCATGCATAGTACAGAACTATACGTATTAGCACAAATAAAATCTTAGTCTAGCAGCAGTCAAGTTGCTTATGCTACTTCACATAACATATAGAAGTGTCATATATACAATAACTGTTACATGCATCTATTAGAGAAACGTAGAATATAATATTGTCCTGAATCAGGACATGTGCTATGTCTAGATTATTTTTGCATGACACATATGCCTAAGAAGGGACTGTCCCACGCAAAGTGGGACAGGTGTTAATCCTTAAGTCTCACCTCGGCCAATTTAAAAGGTGGAAAACCTACAATAGGTATGCGGTAGCATGACCCAGCAGATGGATGTGGTTCCCAAAACACATTTAGTTGTCTGCATTGCAGAGTATCGGTTCCCATGTATCAGCCAGATGGGAGCAGATTGTATGAGGAACACGCATATAATATGATTAACTCACTGGACAGGCCACCGATTCCTTACAGTCAAACGCCATGCCGTCGCCTAATGGTCAGCCATACCCGATACTGTAGTCATGTAGTCCGATGTAATAGGCATCACAAGGGATCACGCGTACCAGCGTGAGTGACAAATGCAAGCACCAATGTCGGTGCATGTGCAAGTGAGGGAGCGAGTGGGTGTAAGTGAGTTTGGCTACCAGTATGCGATTATTGCACTGTCAAAGGAATTTGGAGTCTAAACAAGTGTAAGAAGCTGTAACCAGAGGTCAGCAGTGCTTAACACCGCGCAAACCCACACACAATGGCTCCCAACTGCTACAATGTGCCTTACTCACTCTGTATCCAATGGCCTTGTTCTGGCCACAAACGAATAACTGTCCTTTGCAAGTGTTGGTAGCAAGACCATGCACACACAGCTAATGTGAATTACCAATACATCATGGCAAATATACAGACAATAGACAGTACCACACACATACCGTACAGCACAGTCATTCAACAGTATAGCAATGTACCGGCAGATATGTCCAGACCACTGGTGTTTGCAGACCTGGCCATCTTGTGTTTACATGTGTGAGCATGCCCAGTATGACCATTCTGCATGTTGTCGACTGACATTGCCGTCATACCTTCATGTGTTTGAGCATGCCCAGTATGGTCAACTGAATCGCATGTGTTACATGTCCAGGTAGTCAGTACTGTGGTGCCGACCTCTGCATTGTACACTGACAGGTGGCATGCTGTGTCTGCAGGGGATCCATTGGTTATGTGGCACTGACTGTTGCTACATTTCTGCACAGCGTGGGGGGACATCCTACTGTATCCACATTCCTACACAGCACCGGGAGGGGGTACACCTGACTGTTACATGTGTACGTTGGAAGGGGGGCACAGCTGACACTTGTACACTTTTGCTACTACTGTACTGGTATGTCAGGTACTCCATTTCAGTGTGTAGACCTACCTATTGTGCTGGCTAGAGGCATACCAGTGTACTCCAGATCTTAGCTTTAATTACCAACATATTAGTTTCAGATGTCCTAGCCTTCACAACCTACATCCAACTGCCTGGCCTGCTGTAGTCTGTGTGTGTCTGTGGGGGGGGGTCATCCATTGGGCATATTCAGAGGACATTATTCAGCATTTGTCTGTGTTGGTCTACACCTGTCCAGCTGGTTGAGACTTGTGTGGGCTGTATGGACACACATGATGCTCAGCCCATTACCTGCAGTGGGTTAGCACACCCTGTGTACTACTGGCTACTATGGTGACCCCGGTATGTGCTACAGATGTCATGGTGCTGCTATGGACATCTACTGTCCACTGCCTTAACATTCGGCCACCAAATACCCTTGCATGCTCACATCCATACCATAGCTACAGGTAACAACACATTCTAATACAACTGCCAATTAGTAAGTTGATTGACTTACCCTGAGGGTGTGCCAGACCTGAGGATGGTGCTGGAGGGCTGCCTATGTTGGTTGCACACCGTGCACTTCCTATACATGGCTGAGCTCAGGTAGTGTCATGTTTGGCATCCCTTTTACTGTCTGTGCGAGTCAGAGAGAGTGACATTTCCTGGGTACCTACTGTGTCAGTGCATATGCTATGCCTTGCCTCTTTGCCAAGGCCAGGTCATACTGGGCATGCCTCCTTCCACCTACTGGGTCCGGATAAGGAAGTTCCACCTCCGAGTCACTCTGTGCCTGTACAGGCCTTGGCATTGGTGGGGGGGCTGTGTGGCCCTGCCCCATGCTGTTCTTGGTGCAGCTGTTTCTGCATGATCATATTGTGTAGCATAGCACATACCATATCAATTTGGGTGCATGTAGCTGGTGAATACTGCAAGGCTCCACCAGATGTGTCCAGACACCAGAACCGTGACCTGAACATCACAAACGCATGCTCAATTATATGTCTTGCCTCTGCGTGTGCCTTATTATGGCATAGTTATTCAGGTGCGTGTGCATTTGTGATGGGTGTCATCAGCCACGTTCCAGTGAGTACACAGCATCCCCCATTAGGTGACCGTAGGGGATGTCCATATTGGCAAAGGTGTGGTACAGCTGCATCAGATGCCATATATAGGAATCGTCATAGCTTCCAGGGCAGCCAGCACACACATTCAGTATAATGCCCTGGGCATCGCATGCATCCTGGCAGTTGATGGAGGGGATGCCCCTGCGGTTAATGTAGGCCCTACCCTGCTCAGCGGGTGGTGCTTTGATGCATACGTGCGTGCAGACTATAGCACCCACTACCCCAGGGTAGTCTACCATTTGGTGGAAGAGATGCATATTGCTGGTCAACATCTCACTTGTGTTGAGGAAATGTACGTGCTCACTGGCATGCGGTGACATGGCATCCAGGAACTCGTGGAATACTCTGGATGCAGATGCCTGTGAGATCCCCATGATATCCCCAGTTGTGCTTTGGGAGCTACCTGTGGCTAATATACCTAGGCCTACAAATACCTTGGTATCCACTGGGATGGGTTTCCCTTTGCCTGTTCGATGTGTCAAGTGTGGCCGGCATAGCTCAACAATCTGCTGTATGAGGTCTTTGTCCACCCCATAACACTTCACTATCTCCAGCTAATGTAGCCCTTGGTAGGTTACTCTGGGTCTGTACAGTCTTCTCTGTCTCCTCACTGAGGGTTCTTCAGCAGCATTCACATCCTCACCACCCTCAGCCTCCTGAACATGTTGTTCTGTGTTGCCTGCTGCAGCCTTTCTCATTTCGTTGGATTGTTTTGTAAAATTTCCCCGCATGTATACACTGGTGGTGTAGAGTGTGGAAAAAAACCTGTGGGTATGGTGCTTGCTCACTTTATTGTAGTGTTCTGGGCCAGGCTGGACCTGTAATCTGCTGATTGTTTGCCCAGCTTGTTCACCTTGACTACTCTCCTACTGCTGTTGTCCCTCCCAATTGCACTAGGCAGGTATAGACACACCCTTATCTTAGGAGTGCTAAGGCAGGAGCAATCCCAAGACACAGGGCTCCAATATATGTACAGTATGCCTGACACCCCCCCATGCTTTCACCTATATTCGAGTCCTGCACCCGGCTATCTATACACATACACACTTGGGATCTGCATCACACCCTGGGGATAAATGGGATTCACTATTTTCCACCTCGTTTGCATAGTATTGTCTTCTAATGCATAGTTAAATGACCCATACTGAGCATCCACAAAAATAACCACTGCTTACTGACGCACAGATCCACACATAACTGGTTAAAAGCACCTTACTATCACAGTATTCAATGTCCCTTGCCCTTTCCAGCAACAAAACATCCAGTCTCTGCACGGCTCGAACCCGAGACCCTGCACACCACAGACAATGTGCTTTGCCACTAAGCCATGGCAAATATACATACATCTGAGGTTATCACGTACAGATCATACAGCACAGGCATTCAACTGTATAGGACATGTATTCCATCTTGTACATTTATGTGCTAATGTCCACACACACACACACACACACACATATATATATATATATATATATATATATATATATATATATATATATATATATACACACACATACGTAGATGTAGAATATATATCACAACAGCGGACCACGTGACACCAAAGCAGTAGACAAGAATAAAAAGGAAACCACATGTGCCTTTTACATTATGTACTGGTGTTACTATCGAGGCAAGTGTATTTCTGTGCATCACATGGGTTCAGACTGTATTAAGGGTAAGATTAGGGCTGCTGGCATTACTCACAATACCCATTGCTGAATGTATGTGTATGTCATGCCAATCCAGTCTCTTGACCGATTGTGACATTTATGGACACTATAGGAAAACAACAAAACACGCTCCTCAACACATCCTGGAGCTAGCCACTCACAGATACCAAGACATAGGATATGACTGTCAAACACACACACCTGTCATGCCTTGGAAAAGAACACCTACCTGTCTATTCTATCAGACTACAGAATTATGCAGTTACAGAACATACTACCAAGATTACTGGGACACAACACTCCCAGAGGTGTACTTCTAGGTGAGTGACATCATCAGCAATGGAAAATTTGGCAATAGGGATTGTATGGAGTGTGAACAGTCTAAAAGCATTATTCTGTCCCCAGGCAGATGGGGAGACACACACACACAGTTGGTATGGCTGGGATTAGAACAGAGACCTAACTACACTATCACACAGTTACAGAATGCGTTACCGAGATTACTGGGGCACAGCACTCCCAGAGGTGTATTTCTAGGTGGGTGACATCATCAGCAATGGAAAAGACAGCGATAGGGATTTTATGGAGTGTGAGCAGTCTAAAAGCATATTTCTGTCCCCCTGCAGATGGAGACACATACACAGTTGGCATGGCTGGGATTAAAACATAGACCTAACTATCTTATCACACTACAGCATTACATAGTTAAAGAACACACTACAAAGATTACTGGGACACAGCACTCCCAGAGGAGTACTTCTAGGTGGGTGACATCATCAGCAATGGAAAAGATGGTGATAAGGATTGTATGAAGTGTGAGCAGTCTAAAAGCATATTTCTGTCCCCAGGCAGATGGAGACAAACACATGCCAGTGGTGTGATCAGGACAACTGCCTATCTACGGGCCACTATTACAATACTACATAGATACGAGCCACACCACAGACACTACACCTTTCAAGACTGTCAATATGACCTTCTAGGAATGCGGACATCAGCATGAATACTGGAAGTTATGATGTACATACCTGTGAACCAGAGTGTTCAATGTAGGAATCCATCCTGAAGTGGGGTATGGCCATCTGTTGACTGGTCTACCACTATCACTATACAGGGTTACAATGGCCATGCCCATACACATAGAGGCACATAACTGACACATGGTGTCACTGGGCATGCTCACCCACTTATTAGCGCACGGCCGTGTACTCACCCACTTATTAGCACACGGCCGTTTGGAATGCACTATGCGTCCATCTATACAACGTCATACTGGGCATGCTCACACACTTAGTAGCAAAGGGCTGTTTTGTATGACTCTGATTCTAAACATGGAAGGGCACAGTGGCCATGCTATTACAGTTAGACATGAACAACACATTGTAATGGACTCTGGTGTTTATAGTTGTCATTGTTAGCATGAACGCTGCACTACATATAACTGACACCGGTCTTCTACACAACATCTGCTGCTGTCTGTCACCTTAGCTGTACCAATCTAAACCTGGCACACTAATAACACCCATGGTGATGTCCTGCCAGGAGTGGCTACTTCGCCCATATAGTGCCATACATAGATGAATGTCCTGAAAGCAGGTTAACACCCTGACACCTTGAGGACAACTACATTGTATGTGTATGCTAAACAGTGCTAGATATATAACATTCATAATCACAGCTGCCCAATGTAGATCCAACAATGGGGGATACTGACAACTGTGCAGTGAGGAACATCTGGCTGAAGGCTCAGTTGTGCACAATAGCACTACCACCATATACCTTGGATACAGACATGTGGGCCATAACACTGTTACGAACTGCACCAGGTGGTGGTGTCCCCACGTACATGAAGGCCACTCACATGTACTGACCAGTGCACCCTCAAAAGGCATCACAGATGTGTTAGGTGCAGATCACAGTGTCAAAAGCCGCATTCTAGGATGTAGCCCTCAGACATCACCATGTCCTTGGACCAGCAACACACATCCATACATGTGGTAGAACATATATTAGTAGAACACCATGTGACTCATGACCAGTGGACGGTACCTAGCTCTACAGCAACTGTGCAGACTACCCATGTACTGACACAGTTGCATCATGTGTTATGCAATGCAATGATACCACTGTTCATAACCAGGTCAGCTGTACACATAACAGGGGCCCTGGGTCATATACAGCAGTAACAGATGACTGTTGCTGTACACCAGTAAACACCCTCATGTTTGTATATGACATACATGTACCTGCCGTGGATATGTACATGCCACACACACACACAACACACATGTATATAGCATAGCTGTTGCTGTCCTTCGTGCAGGCAGGTGGCTACAGCAATTACACACATGCACATAGAAGGCAGGTCCATGGCAGTTAAATGCTAACAGTACATAAGGTGTGATATTAATGTTGACTGAGTTAACATTCCCTCTGTACTGGTTTCCCTTGAAGACTATCATATCATACAACAGTCCATGTGTCATGTATGCCATCACACATGTCCACCAATTGCAATGCCTGCAAACATGGCTAAATGACAGGAATGTAGGACCTGCACACATGTACATGTAGTGGTGTGCTTTCAGCTACCATGCATGTGCAGTAGCTGATGTTTGCAGGTGACGTGTGTCTTACTACAACATGCAGTTGCAATGCAGCCCCATCACTGCCAACTGTATATGGTGATATACTGACAGTACGGTAAGATGTACATCAGGTATGGATGGATGTGTGGACATAACTAAGTGGTGAGCCACCTTTGCAGATGGATGTTTGCTGAAGACAGCTCACAGGTGTGCCACAAGCTGTCCTACCATAACATGTGCAAACACTAAGCTATGTTTCTGTTAATTGAAGGGGAAGACATACAACCTACACAGCGGTCAGGGTGTCACTGACTGTAAATCACTTGAAACATGTAACACTTAAGACCTCCCGTCTGCATATATCAGCACAATTGCCAAAGGTAGCATCGGTACACATTGTAATGCAGGCAATACTGCTGCATGTCTGTCATACGTATCATAAGATAGCAGGTTTTTGATTCACAGTACTGCCATGTGTGTTTGCTTGTGTGTCCATATATGCCAGATATGGTGGGGAATACATCCCAATTGTTACTCACACTCCTGTACATTGTTGTAGAGATCTGTACATACTGCAGTGTAGAAAGCAAGACATAGGCAGGGGTGGGGTGTGTATCACACACATGTGAGCTTACTGTATGTGCATGACATAGGTGCATTCAATTGTGGACTCCACAGTGTGTGTGTGTGTGTGTGTGTGTGTGTGTGTGTGTGTGTGTGTGTGTGTGTGTGTGTGTGTGTGTGTGTGTGTGTGTGTGCGTGTGTATGTATTGCTGTCTGGTCCATGGAGTGAGGATGTATGTTACCATAGTGAACAGACAGGACCCCTAACCCCTCCAGGTGATGCAATCTACTACCCTGTTGATGCCGTCGATATTAGGCATTACTGACTACCTGTACATGTTTATTCTCTGTCTCGCGTGATGTGGGTGCATAGTACTGTAATGGTGATTACCACATAGGCAGGGGTCCTCACCTCAACACTATCAAGTGTGTGTGTGTGTTACAGTGTCATTGACCCAGTGAGTGTGGGTGTCTTACTGTGTGTCTGTATACATGTGTGCGAATACCTGTGTGTGTGTGTGTGTGTGTGTGTGTGTGTGTGTGTGTGTGTGTGTGTGTGTGTGTGTGTGTGTGTGTGTGTGTGTAGTTGTGTGTTCTCATCCTGTAATGTGAATGTGTATTACTGCTAAACATTGAGGCCTCAAGCTATCAACTGGCCACTACCCTTGTCATCAACTAAATCGCTATGTAAACTCCCCACCCCATGTAACTGTACCTGTGATGTCACCTGGTATGGATGTCACATCTCTAGCCACTGTAGCTTAGTACACAGCTCCCATGGTCCTTTATCAGTACATGTGTAGACACCTTTGGAATGTCAGCCTTTCTAACAGTGAGGTTGAAGCTACGAATAGCATGCTGGTATTGCCATACATACCTGTGAGTAGTCCACATTTACACATGAGAAACTGCAAACACTGGCACTCAACAACACATGCAATTAGACCTGAAGAAGGAAAGCAGGAAATCATTACCAACATGCTGTTTCTGTTGCTACCAAGACACATACTGTGAACAGAAAACAGTGCAATCTAAACCTGTACTACATGGTATGCCTGCTGCATGTCAACAGTACACAACAATTGTAATCTACACTTATGTCCATATTTTGTTCACCCTGTGCATCAGACCATATGAGCATGTCCCTGCACCGATGGTGTGGATGACAGGGATGCAGCACAGGCATCATCATATGCACAGGGTGATAATGTTTGACAGGGGCCTAGGCTGCACCAGTGGATGACATCATGTGTGTGGGTTAGGGTCTGTGATCAAATTGGCCATATGTGGTTGTTATGCATGTGAGTGTTGCGGTGCTCTACAGATATTTTTGGTGTGTGCATGTATGTGTGCACACAGTTCTGTCATCTGTCTGGCCTACACACAGGTATTATTGATAGCTCCAGACTGTACAGACCAGGTTTTACAGCTCACGGTGTCTGGCCACGGCCACATGACCTGTGCCTGCCAGGGGTTGCACGGGCACTACCAGGCAGAGGTGCAGATTGGGTACTGTCTGATGACAGATGTCCACTGGAACCGTGTCCTCATTGGGACTGTCCAGGGCCATGTACATGTGGCCTGCTGTGTCCTGGTGTGGACAGCGCAGCACCAGCTGCACTGCTGCTGTTACCACCACTATGGGAGTGGACATGTGAGGTAGCTCGTTCACATAGACCTGCACCAGGTGACATAGCTGGCCTACGTCCATGTGCCCTATGCCTCACTCCTACCAGATGTTCCAGCACAGACAACTCACGCTCACAGATTGTCATGCCACAGTCAAGGATTCCAACCATGTCACCCAATTATCTGTCCAAAACCTCAGCAATCTGCTGTTGAGCATTTGCCAATGCCTGCATGTTGTCATTTGAGGAACGGATAGCATCCCTCTGAAGCCTGTGCCCTTCTCTGTTCTGCCGTTCAGCACGTGCCTGTTCTGCCATTACAGCCTGAAACATGCGTCTGGTGACACCAGCTGCTGCGCTCTGTCCTGCAGGGGCATGTCAGCCAGAGGTCCTCCTATGAGCAGCACTGGCCACATGCCTGTGTGGCCCATCTCCAGTCATTTGCCTGACACCATGGTGCGAATATACACCTTCCGTAGCCACCACACTTTCCTGTCCCAAGCTACCACATGCTAACTGTCCTTCCTCTATGGCCACTGGTGATTGGATATGTATTGGCATGAGATCTGTGTGTGGGGATAAGGGGGATATATGTGGAATGGCAATCAATGGCACAGATTCAGCCCCGGACAACCCTGCCTGTGCCTCAATCATATATTCATCATCACTGCTAGAGTTTGTGGGGACACCAACATCAGATGGACCACAGGAGGGTAATGCACCTACATCACCTGTGAAGGCAGACAAAGACTCTACATTACAATACAGACACACACACACACGCACACACAGACACATACACACACACACACACACACACACACACACACACACACACACACACACACACACACACACACACACACACACACACACACACACACACACACACACCATGCATGTGATTTGACAGAAGGCATGCAACATTCATGTGATATAGCAGACGGCATGCAGCTCAGACAATAATAGTGGTAGTTATCATACATCCCTGGGTTGCACACAACAGCAAGCATGTGTCATAGCAGAAGCCATGCATTTCACACAATCATGGTAGTAAGCATGCATCCCTGAGTTACACCATGTGAACCAGAACAGGTTAACAGTACACAACATGGCTGATGTGTGACATATGACCTTGACATTAACATGTAGTATGACTTGTAATCTGCTGACGTGTGCATTGACATGCATACATGTTTAACACAATGGTGTCCTGCCACATATACAGTGGAGAAATGGTGTCACATTGCAGTGCTGTCTGTTCGCCCTACAGATAAAATGCACATTTAACAGATGTGCATGACCATTGAAGGGTATTATGAGGTGTCTATATTGCTATACAGTGTAAAGTACAGGCACAGTGCCATTGCATGGAATCATTAGGTGTCTCTATTGCTATACAGTGTGAATTACACACACAGTGCATAGCCATGATTGTGTGCATACACAATACATATATACTGTGTATTGTGACCCAAGTCACTGAGGTGTATACACAGTAAACTATGATGTGGAATGTGTGACACAGGTCACCAAAGGACATACAGATGACACCCCTGCACATCTGCAAACATATTTTAGCTGCCTGGCAACCATGTCCACACATGGCAGACTTCTCAATACACCATGTCCCACATGACATTTGTGTAACACACGCGAGGTGCACAACAGTAATGTCCAATAGCAGCAAGGGAAATGTACTGTATCTGTGGCCTGATGTGGTTGTATGTGTATGTATGTAGATGCTGTACAGCTGACTACTGTCATGCTGTGACACAGTCATTATGTGGTTGAATGATGTTATGCCTCCACAAGCTGTGCACAAGCTTGTAGGATGTCCAGTGTTCCACATCTGCAATATAACCATTCAACAAAGGCTACAGTTGGACCATGTGTAGCCAATGTACAACAGGGTGTACACACAAACACATCACATCTACTGTGTGTTGCTACATGTCTCTGGCCATCCTCCATGGCCATATGTGAACATGTGTTGGCCAAATGGTTGTGATGACCATCTATCTCACATGTCTGTGTTGTCCCATATGACATACACCATATATGTCATATACTCCACTGTCCACAGGGTTATGCAGACAAAGGATTGTATGTTTGGTATGTGGGGTATGTTTTATGGGATAGTGAGACAATGTTGCAGCCAGCCCACTACATGTCATGGACATGTCAGATGGCACATCACAATGTGTGCACTCATAGCAGGGGCATAATCCATAATGGTGAATCCTGTGGGCTCCCCGTACTCCAGCTCACTGTGTAGTACTGTTTGTGTACCCCGCATGTTTAGTTCTGATGTATAGTACATGTTCCTGCATTGAACAACACCACCACTATTGTATGCACAGCTGTCCACACATCTAGCAATGACAGTTTCTGAGGTTTCATGTCAGTGTTTCACTTAATTTGTAAGTATTGCTCATGGGTAGCCAGTGTGATGGATTGCAGATGCGACCTGTATATTGTGACCGGACCATACATTATGTGTACATGTGTTAACTGGCCAAATGAGGAACAGAGCTGTGCATTAACATGCCTGATACTTATGCATGTCTCACCTGCAATGGCCTGTTTTCTCAGCAGAACACCAGAGGTACCTATATAGGGGTGACATAGCAGTATGATCATTATCCATGCCTGTATGACAGCTACAGGGTGCAATGTGCATGTTAATATATTCACCAGTACGATAGGATATACTATGGAGTATGCACATGTGTGCATACACAGAGTGGCATACTATAGTATGCGACATGTGTGTATACATGCCTTGCATATGATGTTACATTCCATATGGTACATTGACACATGCAACTGTATGGGATATAATAGTTATATGTGCAGTAGTGACTTACCAGGCAACTCCAGGCTCGGTGGTTGAGAGACACCCACCTCCACGATGTCAGCTAAGGTTTGTGGATGCTGTTCTGTCGGTGTCCCCAGGTTGGCCAGTAGCTCCACAGTACATGTGAGTGAGGGCTGGGTTGGTGGCCCACCACCTTTTGCACCTTGTTCCCTGGTGATTGCATTCACACACTGTTTTGCAAGTCTGATCAGGTCTGTGCAGTGTCTGTGCACCTGCTGGTATGTGCGGTTATGGCCACCCACATCATTAACCCTCCTGCAAAGTTCCTGCCACAGGTCATCCCGCTGCTGTGCATCCTGTGGCACATGGCTAAACAGGACATCATAGTTGTATTGGAGGTAAGGTATAAGGGCCTCATCCTCCAAGCCTTGCTCTAGGCATATCTGGAAGACATAATGATGGAGACAGGTCACAGTATCTCAGAGATGCACAGAGATACAGCTGCATATACATGTGTATCACATTTATTACATATTAACAGTTGTCTTTGCACATCTTCATGACACTCACACCACTGACATGTTTGTGTCACACACATGTGACATCCAACGGGGATTGGATATTAGCACCATATATGTGTGTCACCTGATTACATTGCTCATACTCCATGTGGATGCTGTCTTGATGTGGGCATGTCTGTTTGCCTGAACTGGTGTTCTTACCTATCAGCACATGCCTGGATTTGTCCACATTAATGCTGTCGACCTTGATGCTGTGTATATGTCACATATCAGCACATACACTGCCTTAACGGACATGACCTGTGACAATGCAGACATGCACATGGAAGCCTTTACATGCATGTGTTTTGCCATATACATCTACACGGCACTATACAGCAGTTCAACATCCTGCCACCTATCACCTGTGTTGCACATGTGATACACATGGGACACTGGCTAGCCTGATGGTATTTCCAGGGATGGTTATCAACTATAGCATGTACGGCCAAGGTCATGTAGTAGTCTGTATTCCCTGGGCCATGTATGAGCCTAGGATGTAAGGTTACCTAGCTGTAGCTGACAGCCATATTTCCGGCGCCAGGTGAAGCAGTGCCACATAACTGATCCACACAATTAATGATACATCTACCATGCGGTCATCACACCATGTCTAACAGAGGTGAAATGTGCAGCTTTGCTGGACAGGGTTGAATAGTATGTCAGGAGTATGTAACGTGTATGGCACAAGGATCTGTCCAGCATGTGGCGATCCTTGTACTAGGAAGGTGGATGTCCATGACGTATGTATTTCAGATCAAGATATGTACATGTAGCATGTCCAACATCACAGTGTTGGACATGTCTTTATGCAGGGTAGGCATCATGCTACATAGTGGAGATGATTGTGAAGGCTGGTGTTGCCCATCCAAACATGGGCAATACCCCTTAAAGGTGATATGTGATCCGATATTGGTCACTTGAGTGATACGTGTGGCTGTACAATGATCTCCATGTTCATGGATGGCACCCTGTCATGACTAGGGTTGCCTCTAGTAGTGATGAAATTTACACTGTTTTAAATCATGGACTTAAATTTGTACCTACAGTTTTGCCAAAAAAATATGAATGTAAGATAGAGCTTTTTAGGTTTGTTCATAAATTACATCTGTGGCATTATTTTAACTGTATCGCTGATGGAAATTCAGGTTCTACTGACTTTTTGAACAATTCCTATAGTTTAGATGGGCAAGTGGCAGAAGATAGTAATGATTCGTTGAATGAATCCTTTTTGTCTTGTGTTAGTGAGTTGAATGCGTATTGTACTATAGATACGTCGACTATTAATACTAGTACCAAATTCATGCCACCTTTTACACATGAAGGTATAAAAAACTTTCATACAATGGTTGGTTTTGAAATAGATGTACTAATAGAAAGTATAAATAAAACAAATGTAAATTATAATTTATCGAAAAAAGAGTGGATTGAGTTAATGAATTTTTCTAAACAAACTAGTTTAATAGTGAAGCCTTCAGATAAAGGCAATAAAATTATAGTTATGCATTATACTCAGTACTACAAAATGTGTATGGATTTATTAAGTGATGAGTTTACATATTGTGAAGCTCCTATTGAAGCTATAATACGAGCTAAGGAAAATTATCTAAACCTGATATATAGAGGCTTAAGATTAGGTTATTGGACAGACATAGATGATGAGAATAAATTGCACATTCAAGAATGTAGTCCAGCTTATTTTTATTGTCTGCCAAAAATACATAAAGATATGATTAATCCCCCGGGTAGGCCGATTGTTTCGGTTAGTAATTATTTTTTGCATAATTTAGGGGTGATATTACATCATGTGTTATTAAAAGAGGCAAAGAAACTTTCATCTTACATACAAGATTCATTTGATTTCTTGAGGAGAATAAAACATGTGATCTGGTGTGAAGATATGTACTGGTTGACTTTGGATGTTAAAAGTCTCTATACGAACATAAAAAATTCATTTGGAATAGAGGCTTTATGTAGACAGATGGGAGATTCACCTTTAACGCATTATATTACAGATTTAGTGAAATTTTGTTTAGAGAACAATTATTTTTATTTTGATGACAGAATTTTCCACCAAATCCAAGGTACAGCCATGGGTGCAGCATTTGCACCCATGTATGCAAATATATTTTTGGGATTGGTGGAATCTGAATATATTTATACTCATTTGTTTGTTAAAAATTATGTCATATATTATTTTAGATTTATTGATGATTTGATTTTTTTGTGTAAGGGAGGTCAATCTGAAAGTGAAAAGTTTGTAAAAGATATACAAACAAATAGGTTTGGTATTAAATTTGATGGTATACAATGTGGTAGGAATGTTTCCTTTTTGGACATCAATTTACATGGTATCACAGGTAAACCTATAGTTACTAGTATACATAGAAAGTTTGATTGTTTGAACCAATTCTTAATGGGTACAAGTTGTCATCATAAAACATACATTAGAAGCTTTACCTTATGGTGAATATTTAAGAATATCTCGTATTTGTAATAATGAAAGAGACTTTTTAAGGGAAATAGAGAATACAACAGATATGTTTATAAAAAGACAATAGTCAATTAATAAATCTGAGTAAAAATAAAATATTAAATAGTAGATACAAGAAGGGGCCTATATATCGGATAAGACAAAATAAAATAGTAGATATGAATAATAAAGAAGACATGGAAAAAATATATATGGTCTCTACATTTAATATTTGTAGTGAAGACATTAAAAGATGTATTTTAAATTTTTTGAAATTTTTACAGAATTTCAGTGAGTTGAATGAGTTAATAAAAAAGAAGTTTAAGTTTGCATATAAGAGAGGGAGAAATATTAAAGATATAGTAGTACACACCAAATTTATTAGACCTGTAGAAAAAATATACGACCTGGATGTGGTTAAAGGAACAATACCATGTGGGAAATGTAAAATTTGTTCTCATGTTAAAGATTTTTTTCCACATATAAATGGAATTAGTTTCAAACCTAATGGTTGCTTTAGTTGTAGAACAGAGAGAGTTGTATATATTATTCAATGTGGTTGTAAAAAGTTTTATGTGGGTCAAACTAAAAGAATGTTGAAAATTAGAATTATGGAACATTTAAGGGACATAAAAACCAATAAGATGGAAAGTCCCTTAGCAGAACATTTTGTAGAGTTTCATAATTCAAAATGTGACAGTTTGAGGGTAGCTATTTTAGAACAGATTTTCATAAATGAAGCTAGTGAGGGTAGAATAAGAAATTAACTTTTAAAGAAAGAGACAATTTTTATTTTGAAATATGAGACATTAGCCCCTAAAGGTTTAAATATTGACTGTTGCTGGAAAAGTTTGATTTAATACACTATCTTTTTAAGTAGATAATTGGATTTGTATTTGAATATTTAATTGTTTAATTGTATAATAAGTTGATGATGGTGTATAAATGCTATGGATGTATGTGAATTGTTACTCCTTGAAGGTTTTTTTGAGCCGAGGCACTAGAGAGAATAAGAGAGAAAATAAAGTTTTATTTTCACTGGTCGTTGTTCCTTTTGGTGGTGTTCCAGATCGATATCCAGTTCATTACTCAGTTTGGTGGTGTATAGAGATTTTGCCTCTTATGACTACCTAATAGTCTTGGTGACGTCACTAGCTCTGGGAGGTAAATTGCACAGCACCATCCCTTACACACAGTGTCCATTATGTTGACCGCTGCCTAGGTGGTAGTATATAGGTACATGGTTATTAACCTAGCAGTGACAATGCAATATGCAGCTGTCAGATTGTGCACATATGTCACACACCTCATCCACAAACCCCATTCTGTATGTTGTCCACAACACTGAGTCAGCTATTGCTCCTAGGTCATAGCCATTCACATACTTACATAGGCAGATGCCTCCCATTTGTCTGTGTGGTATGGGCTACAATGAGGGGGAGTACAACGAATTAACCCTGTTTTACTGTAGCTGCCACTGGTGTGATATGCACATATTACTCAGACACCTTTTGTATTGTTGGTTCTGTCAACAGTCCACTGGCAGAACACTCCTGTGACATACAATGGTACATGTAGCATACTGAGTGTAGGTGGAACCCAGTATGGGTGATGATGTCCTATGACCTGTCACAGGTATGATATGCAGTGTGAAATCATCTGTACTGTCATCTACAGCTGTACTGCTAACAACATATATGTTGATTACGGTTCATGGACTTTCAAACCAGACTCAGCAGGGTAGTAGTGCAATGTCTCCCATTATGAGTGGTGTCTCCACTTTGTGGGTTGTGATAACTGTTGTGCACCATTCAGTGTTTTCACAGACTGACATGAAGCTATGTTTTACATGATGTGTATGTGTAGAGCAAACTGTTTTGCCATATGTGTATGATACAACCAGGGATGTGGACAGGTCTCATGCAGCCTGAGTGCACCTTGCACCATCATAGTTATGGTTACAGGGGCTCTGTAGTGCTCATGGATATGTGATTGTGTACCTGTTGGGGGGGCAGTGTGTTTATGTTATCCAACACCCTATCTGTATTGCTTATTCATGCTCAGCACTTGTTCAGAACATGTAAGCACTTCATGAGCTAATAATTACTATAGCACTCAATCCTCCTCATTACCTACAGGTAAACACTGTTTGTATTTACATTTCCCGATTGCTTAGAGTAAAACAGCTCTTGTACACACTTTCCTCACATATCTAGTGGGAAATAGTTAAATATTCAGGCATGTCCAAGTGTCAATTCTCAGTGTTATAGCCTGTCTATATGATGAATATGGGTATCATGAGGCAGTATATAGAAATTGTCTGGTGTACACAGTCAATACTCCCCTCCTAATATGCAACACTACAACCTGTGGGAGATGCACATATCTAGCCATGCTGGAGGTAAAGCTCTCTCCAACCCAGACTGAACCTGACAATCATATGGGGATGTTAAACATTTGCACCACACCACACTCATCACATAGTCTCACTAGATCTCCATCACCACAGGCCACACATAGTAAGACTACAACATTTGCAGAGCCTCTCAATACTACTATGTCTAGGCAACAGAGAACTCCAAAGCAGAAATGCAGGCAGCCCCCATCACCCAGCACAACACCAATTACTTATAGCCTGCAGACTCCGTGTGCCCATCAACCACAGCCAATAGGGTGATATAACGTACCCAACACACTAGTCATAGGTGACTCTATAGGTGGTCACACTGATGTCCCACTCAGTAGTCTACACAAGGTGATAGTTACTTACAGCTGCCTGTCAGGTAACAGGATCCACAACATAACCTATGCACTCAGGTCACTCCTCAACAGGTACAATATAACTGTGTCATTCTCCATGTTAGTGTGAATGCCCTGAGATGTACCTTCCTGGACTACATGTAAAGAGACATGGAATAGCTGTCTGATCTTGTAGCCCAGGCAGGTATCGTCTTAGCCCTGAGTAGCATTTGGCCATTGTCCAGACTGATAACTCAGAAAAAAGACAGAATTATTTACTTCAACAATTGGCTATGCTTCTGGTGTAATTCCAAGGGTATCGAGTATCTGTTTGCTTTAAATGACATGGTCGACAGAACACGATGCTTTTGCACAGATGGCCTGCATCTGTCAGCCCTGGGATTATGGATAATGGCTAAGGCCCTTGCTGCTCCTATAGTGCCTGTTTTAGGCATGGTTCAAATAACATATTCACCACCATAACAGAAACAAGCAAGCAAAACCTGAGGGCAATGCTACTCAATGCTTGACATCTTCATCTGAAATGCACTCACCCATGGCACTCCTTGTAATGGACCACTTCGATATCTGTGCAGTGACTGGGACCTGCTTCTAGGCTCCTGAGAGCACCCCTGTACTACCAGACTGTTACTCATACCACACCTTTCAGTCATGTAACCAGGACCGGAACACCCACGGCGGAGGTGTGTCCATATTTCCAAAAGATATCCACACCTCCAGGCTGGTTGCTTAGCACAATGCATCAGAGATAATCCAAGTGCAACTAACTCTGGCCATAACTGCTATACAAATTGTAGCTTGCTGCAGATTCCATACCATACCCCACGGTTAACAGTCCTCACTTCTTGGTATACTGGAAAGTAGGGTTCAAATAGACACTACTAATGTGCGACTGACACTACCCCACCATTAACTGGGATACCTACTCATGTACCAACACATTAGGCCAATGCTTTCTGGGATTCATAACCTCCATTCACCTGGATCAACCTATCCACACCACCACCAGGGCCAACAATATCCTAGACCTGGTCATTATCTACATGTGTGACTGGTGTTCCACACCTGGGGTTATCTCCTCATTGGTCGGATCTGAACGTACGCTAATCACCCTTGTTATCCACATCCTGGCACCACACCCTTTATGGAAAACACAGTACAATATTTCTACAAAGCCAACTTCAGGCTTCTTATGACAGCAGTAGTAAACGTCATGACACCTGTGCAGATGGGCAATACAGTTACAACCACTGAATCATACACAACTGCACTTAATTAGTACTTACAAGACTGCATGGATCATGCTATCCCAAACAGAGCCATGATGGTACCCACCAGAAAATGGACGCCACTCTGGTGGTCCACTGCCATGGACATAATGTACAACAGAAGGAGGAGACTGTTGCAAAGTGGAGTACAATCCCATGAGTGGAGGAGCTCCCTGGTCAGCCTCAGTAGGAATCTGAGATCCCTTATCACATCCTCCAAAGCTAGCTACATAAACATTACCGCTACTAATTCCAAGGACTACCACAAAGCATTCTAGAGGTATGTCACTACTCTCGATGGCGATACCCACATCTGCTCTGACATACAGCAGTTAGGCAAGAACATTACAGAACCGAATGATATTGGCAACATCCTGGCAGATAGGTTCAGTACTAACTTTAAACCCCTCTCACACCCTAAAGGGCCCATGTCTCTACAGGAATGATGCAGAGTTCCTGCGATCACAACTATGCAGTTCAAAGCTGCACTCTCTAAAGCCAGGAACACAGCATCCATGTGACCGTGCAACATCCCAGGCTGCGATTTCCATGAACTTCAGAACGAAATGGCTCCCCACTTAGGCACCATATTCACTAATAGCCTTGCATCAGGCATTGTGGCCCCTGAATGGCACACAGCAACAGTTAGCACACTCCACAAAGGTGGTGCTACAATGGACCAGAGGAACTATTGCCTTATATGCCTGACTAGTCTGTTCTGCAAGGCTATGGAGCACATCATCATGGATCTCATTCAAAGAGACATTGGTGGCCTCCAAACCTTTGATCCCACCCAGTTTGGATTTGTTAGGGCCAGATCATGCCTCCTAAACCTGCTGGAGTCCTTTGAGACAGTTACCGAGGCAGTAGATGAGGGTAAGGAGGTCCACACAGCCTACCTTGACCTCTCAAAGGCTTTCAACACCGTTCACCATTCTGGTATTGTCAACATACAGATCCACCTGCACATCAACCCCTACGTCACGAGATGTTATGCAAAGTGGCTCACGGATAGAACCCACACAGTGAGGGTAGCATACCCTAGTTCCTACTGTTGCAATTGGCATCCCCCAGTCCTCGGTCATAGGGCCTCTCTTGTTTGGTATATGCTTCTCTGAGGTACTGGCTAGCACAGAAGGACTTATCCTGAATAGGTTTGCAGACGACTGCAAACTAGGCGCCATGATTGATTCACCAGCTGATACAGATACCCTCCATAAGGGTGTCACTGGGACGGATACCTGCTATCAATAACATGGCCTCAAGCTGCATGCCACAAGGTGTATTGACATCCCCTTTGGATTACACCAATCACCCGTGACTATCACATAGGTGATAGTCCTCTACATACATAAGACATAATAAGGGATCTTAGAACCCAAGTAGATAGCATTCTCCCCTTTGATAACCATATTGCCAAGGTGGTGTGGATATCTTTCTACGTGTTCACCCTAATCTCTAATGGGTTTGTAGTCAGAACAAAGGCAGCCATTGTGCCTCTCTACTCATGACTTATGAAACACATTAAAGGGTACAACACCCCATTTGGGATGTACCTTATGAGACAACAGCAACAGCTTTAAATACCACAACATTACCACACCAAGAGGAATACTGACCTCCGAAGGATGATGTATGCAGCCCCAACTACAGAAACCCCAAGTGTAGTCATTTGCATACCGCATACTCAGAGGTGATCTCTGCTGAACATACAAGGCCCATGTCCAAAACAATATTGATGGATATACTCACCATAAGCAAAAGCCACTGAGAGCCACATGCTCTGGGATATGTACCTAAATGCAATGATGACTAGGATGTGCTGGAGGGATACATTCCTGACCTGGACACTCACCATGCTTTGGAACATGATTCCTATGTACATCAGGCAGGGACCCTCACTAGCAGTCTTCAAGAGATACCTCGATGGGTGGATGGGAGACAGACATGTACACCAGGGATCACTGCAGTGGCTCTGCTGTACAGAGGTGCAGGAAATGAATGGCTCTGCTGTTCACAGGCACAGGACACTAACCTAGGGAGGTGCCGCAAGTGAAAACACTGTAGTTAGGCTTATGAATGGCCTTAGCTAGACAGCATAGTACCTAACTATGAACCTATGAAGCTATTACATGTCCTTTTTGCATGGATAATTGACTAGCTCTTCCATTTTAATTAGCTATCACGCTGATACACTGTCTGGTGACTACAAGTCATATGTATCCTATTATTGTGTATTGTACATGCCAATAGTCATACCTGATGTTTGCATAACATAAAAGTAATGCTATGTAAAATGTTAGACATATCTACCTGTACTGTACATTTTACATTTTTGCCACAATATCCCACAATGCAAATCATAATTGCACAGCAGGACCACCTTAGACATGTTATTCTCAGTTATACGCCCATACATATGCCTACTGTTACAGTATATCAACATATGCTATCCCCTGTTATGACACATACTTGTTGGACAAACCCTGCCACTGACAGCGGCTGGAGTGAAATGGTTGTGTTTAAAGTCCTTATATAGCATCCCTTGTGGTGTATGAGGTGCTTACCTTGTAGCCCACAGCAGTACACACAATTTCTACGAGCATTACTATGCTCAACAATACATCACTACATAATATCTTTTCCCACTATATGCATTGCGTACACTTTAATTAATACAGAACAGGTGCTACATACTGAGTGTCTACATACCTTATTAGTATCCTGAGTTGACAATAATATAAGTCCTATTCATTTTCTGTTGTAACGTTTTTCTCATATGTACATATGGTTTGAATGTATGACAAGCCATCCTTTTATACTTAGATATCAGTAACATGTGGTATCCTGCCACTAATTGGTGTTCCGGAGTAGATAATTACATGCACATCAGCTGTGCAGCTACTCCATTAGCCAATGACATGGCAACAGTGGGGTATAATTGAATACTCCACTTGGGCGTTGTCCCTTTGCCCTACCTTCGAGGAAGACGGTGTGGATGTGTTGTTTGTGATGAATTGCAACAGGTATATGGAGAGACACAGAGATATATTAACATCATGGCCCCCGTGGATTGTGTGTAATGACTAGAGGATGTAGTTCTACATGTGAGTGTAGCTGTTATATCAGCCGTCTGATATGGGATTATTGCAACCAAACCCTGTAACATCGGTGTCTGTTCCATTGTACAACAGCAACGATTTCACATAAGGCCATTATAGTGTGTCTCTCACAAGGTATGTTAAGGCTTCTGCAGATGTCATAGAGTGATGGATGTTTGTGATGTTATTAAGGTCTGTATTGCAATTGTTTCAGGTGTGGGGGAGTTGTAGGTGGGTGTACATAGCAGATGCAGGTGTGTAGGAACTGCATTTATACATATTCGATATGTGTGTGAGGGCTCCTTCCCTAATTGAAGACCTATCCTTTAGTAGACTAATACTATGGTTATTGCAGGCTTATTCATTAAACCATTGTTAGCTGGTTCCTGTATAGCATGCAGGTGATGTTGGTCCTTCAATCCCTTCAGAAATACATCAGTATGTAATGAAATGTTGCTACATGAAAGCTGTCCTTTGTATTTCTGTCCCAGATATTTGCACTCATTGGAGTTGTGTTGATGACTGAACCTCTTTGGCTTGGGTTGCCACCTTTTCAAATGGCCACAGTGGGACATTTGCAGGACACACATAGGATTTTAGAGGCCGACACATACCCACGGTCAGTACAAAGTATAGAACTTTAAATATATGCCTATATAAAAGCTTATATTCTTGTAGTGGTTTACTTGCTTATCCTGTTTCTTGTTGCATGTAAGCATTTTACATACAGATGACTATTTTATGCAACAATTACATTAAATATGGAACATGCCAAACGTTTTGAGATTGTAGGACATTAGTATTTGTACTCATTTTGGTCAGGACACAACCGCACATAGAGGGACTGCCCCTCGCAAGGTGGAACAGGAGGTAACACTATCTTTGGCTCATGTCCATAGCACATATTTGTAATAATGTATAGACATATATACTCTCAATATCCTTTGTTCATAACGTTCGTTCATGGCAGAATGTGTGATTGCTATGGTCCATGTTATGTACATATTTGAAGACTTCAACCGCTGTATATGGCATATTCACGGAGTCAGGAACGCACACACTTCCAGTGACCACATTACCATTCCCAGACTCCCAAACCCCACGATACCGAGCACTCAAACTCATGACAGTCAAACTCCCAGAACTACCACAAACACAGAACACACACACGCCCACACAGACACACTGCTACCCATCACATCCAAACAAACCATCCTACACTACGTATGGCCAGGTGGCCATACCTCATACACACCCCATGTGGGTGGCTGCACCCCCCGCACCACACCTACTGTAATAATCTACCTCCGAGATAGCACAAACAGATACACAAAGCAAAGTCACACACACACATTACAGTCCCCTGGAAACACACACCACACTCAGAACACACACTTACACACGCTACAGCAATCAGAAACACACTTAAACAAAGTACCTACCTGGACCACAGCACCAGAAGCACTAACTATATGTCTCTTAACATCTTGATAATAGTACTCGCGGTTCTAGTGTTCTGGTACTGTGGTCTTTCGGTCTTTAAACCTCGTGATTATGCATGTCGGTAGATGAAGCATTCGGTATTTGGTAGTATCCTATTTATATGTACCTCCATGGTTGTGTAGATGTTGTTAATCTATCTATATATTTGCATATATATGTGTATCCATATATATCGACATATATCTCTCTATCACCCTTTCTTTCTCTCTATTTTATATATATATATATATATATATATATATATATATATATATATATATATATATAGTGAGAGAGAGAGAGAGAGAATACACCTTTCGTTGGGTACATGGTGGTGTTTACTATTTCCCAAACTCCACCCTTTTGTGTTTTAACCTGTCACAATACACACCTGCTGTTGGTACATCTCAGGTAGCATAGTGGTAGGTTATTGTGAAGATTGTGTACATGGTTCCGTGTTCTACTCCTGGCAGTGGTCGTTTTACCTCTCAGAGCAGGCACTATTAGTACAAGGGTAAATAATGCACATTTCAGTGGTTCTGGACAACTTTGCCCATGATCTGCGCAATATTCAGCAAAGGTTAGACCTGTGTTGCACATATCCATGTAGTCATGTTTAAACAATGCTTACTGGCACTTACCGGTGCAAAAACCTGCTAACATGTGCTTAAATGTGCTCTAATGACCTGCATCCAACATCCATTATTTGGGACATCGGAATTACGTAACAGCCCTTGCAGGTCATGGAACCAGGAACATGCACAAGACAGTCAGTGGCTTTACCACTGGGGCATCTGGGATATGTACAACTTTTATGGTGTTTAGTATGTGGACTGTACTATGGCTGTTCCTCCATACTGCAAACAAATGTGTAACTCAGTTAGTTTACATATGGATGATACCTATTAATGGTATGTCCAAGTGATGCTTAATGGATGTGCTCCAACTATGGGGATCCATGTCACAGTGAGCCACACACTGTAATGTGCTACACCTTGCCACAACCATAAATGGAGAATGCTGGGATGACAGATAACTGTCATGGGTACTCCCCATGCTTTGGAACTCCATCCCTGATTACATTATATGGAGCCCCTCATTACCACACCAGAGAATCCTTGCAGAGTGGGTGGGGAACAGTGGTTACACCTCAGGGATCTCACAATTGGCTCTGCTCCACAGAGGGACAGTTAGTTAATCAATGGGGTGGCGACAGCAGACACATTTTGGCTAGGCTTATGAATGGCCTCTGACAATTAGGCAGGTACCTACCGATGTACCTAGGAACCTATATATATACAGTATCAACACATGCTGTTAGCTTAATTTACTGTTCAGGTGTTGACTTACCTTGTACCAATAGCTGTTGTGTGTGCAATAGTTGAGGGCTGCCTATGTAGGATGCACACAGTAGACCACCTATACATGACAATTTACAGGTGGTTGTGTGTGTGTGCCATCCATTTTATTGAGTGTGCAGGTGGAGAGGTGTGTCAGTCCATAGGGGTCTACATTGTCAGTGTATGTGCTATACGTTCCCTCTTTGCCAAGGCATGGGCATATTGAGCATGCCTCTGTCTGCCTATTGGGGCTGGCACAGGGTGTTCATGGTCTGAATCCCTCTGTGCCTGTGGTGCCACTGGCAATTGCGGTGGGCTGTGAGGGCCTTCACCATTATCTCCCTGCTGCAGCTGTTTCCACAGAATCATATTATGTAGCATGGCACATACTATGAAGATGTGGGCACACATGCCTGGAGAGTACTGCAAGGCTCCACCAGATATATCCAAGCAACAGAACCGTGATTTCAGCATCCCAAACACACGCTCTATAATGATTCCGGTTTGTATGTGTGCCTCATTATGGCATTCTTGCATGGGTGTGTGTGCATTTCTGATGGGAGTCATCATCCATGGCTCCAGTGGATAGCCAACATCCCCCACAAGGTGGCCATGTGGGATGTCCCCCCTGACAAATACCTGGTACAGCTGTGAGGCATGCCAGATGTGGGAGTCATGGTAGCTTTCAGGGCTGCCAGCATACACATTATTGATAATGCTCTGGACATAGCACACGACCTAGCAGTTGATGGAGTGGTATCCATTGCAGTTTATGTAGCACCAACCATGCACACCGGGTAGTGACTTGATATGTATGTGCATGCAGTCTATTGCACCCAGTACCTCAGGACAGTCTGCCACATGGTGGAAGAGGTTCATATTGCTGGCCAAATCCTCCTAAGTTCGGGGGAAATATATATGCTCATTGGCATGTGGTAACATGGCATCCAGGAACTGGTGGAGTACCCTGGATGTTGATGCCTGTGAGATCCCCATGATATCTCCAGTTGGCCTTTGAAAGGTACCTGTGGCTAGTATTCTCAAGCTTCCACATACCTTCACGTCCACTGGGATGGGTTCCCCTCTGTTATTTCTGGCTCTGAGTCGTGGCTGGCACAGCTCACCGATTTGCTGTATGATGTCCCTGTCCACCCTGTAATGCTCTACTATCTCCAGATCATCTAGCCCCTGGTAGGTTACCCTTGGTCTGAACACTCTTCTCCTCCTCTGGTGCCTGAGGTGGTTGTCAGCATCATCCTCAACACAACCTTCAGCCTCCAACACATGCTGATGAATCACAGCTATGGCAGCTCCCAACATGTACATTGTAAAAGTTCCCTGTCTTTTTCTACCGATGGTGCAGTGTTTGGGAATACACGAGTGCGTGTGAGGTGCCTTCACACTTTATACTATTGTGCTTTGGAAACTAATGATGTCATAGGGTGTGTATGTACAATCCAAGCTGCAGGGTATCTTACTTATGTGTTTTACCGCAGGTACTGCTATTGTGGTGCCTTTGGTGTTGAATTACATTTAGCTGCCATGGATCACCTCTTGCCTTGCCTTCACTTTTCCAACAGATTCCCCTCCCATTGGCAGGCATGCATCCAGCAGCCTGCTTTCTTGTTATGTACTTTCTCAACCCAGGATTGTGTTGTGAAATGTGTTCTATAGCCAATCTACTGCAGGTTTGCTTTGCTCTGCTGTGATAGTTCTCTTTTCTTTGCAATCCAGCACCTCTCCTTTCCTGTTTTCCAGGTTGCTACTAGCAGCCTTGTTAGCTACCGTCAATGGCCCACTGTGAGTTAATAGGTGTTAATTACTCAGCTGTACTCCAATTACCCTACTGCGGCATTTCCTTATTGTCTTCCCATAACCTTCCTGTTTCAGCTGTGTTCCACGCCATGCGCAGCCATTTACCGGGTTTTGAGCACGTTGTCATCCGCGTACACATGCGCTTTCAGTCACCTTGTGTGCTTTCAGCTAAGCAAAGCTATGGCTATGTCCACACCCCTATCCTGCGGCTTTGCTTAGCAATGGGCAACCTGGATTAGCAATGCTCCAATGTGCTTACAGCTACGGTGGCACACCCCTCTGCTGATGTCATGTATACCTCCAGGCCACTCATCGGTGTTATACTGCTAGACCATGTGGTACAGCCTTACGCTGGAAAGGCATTTGCGATTCAGTATTACTTGCCTCATTTGCATGGCATTGACTACTAATTCATAGTTACCCTATTGAACACTGTCACAGACCCTTAGCAACCCTTGCGCCTTGGTTGTGGTGTAGCATGCATACCATTGACTATTATGGAGAAATCATGATTTGTGTTACATTGCAATTTTATGACATCTATATATATTTTCCTTATGTTCCCATTTGCACACACATGCCCTGCGGTTGTACTTTGTGTTAGTGTAGCAACGACATTAAATGCTATTTTTTTATGTATTGTGCGTGTTTTTTTATGCCATTGGCTGTATATTTAGCCAGTGGCATATGTTAACTTTGTAATACGTAAGTTTGGTTCATTTTCATGGCTCCGATTTTCTATTTGGAAAAATGTAAACCGTGATTTTTGGTTTACATTTCTGTATGTTTATGGTATGCCTGCACCATTTCATGAATCGTTATGTACCTGCATTTGTATGCTGCACTACTGTGCATGTGGTGAATAGCATACATGTGCCGAGAGCTGCACAAATCTGGCATACATTGGTAGTGTACGTGGAATCTGATCATACCTGAATTGCTCAGCGGCCATATTTGGCGTTACACCGCCTACGCTACTCCTGCGCCTGGCGCAAGCTTCATGAATCCCAAGGACAGACTTGACTGACTTTTATGGAAATCCTTCCTTCAAATCTTCATTTACTTACAAAATTCTAAAATAATTCCCCTACTACAACCTTTCTAATTCTTATATACCGCCATATTTCAGCTTTTCCATTCATCAGTTAGCTCAAGGTGCTTCCCCTCAATATATACAACAACAGTGTAAGAAAACTCTGCATGCAGATGAGGATGGTGAAAATGAAAAAGAAACTGAACTCTGATTTTTAATGTTCCATGCTCTTTTCTATTTATTTGAAATAATTCACCAATTTTCACCACTTCATCAGCCTGTATGCTGTGCTAAAACCTTAGTATGAAATAGCTTTTCCTCCATGCAGCTAATTTAAATAATATAAACAAAGCATGTTGTATCAGTGTCAGGGAGTGTTTAAATGTACTTTTCCTGGTGGGTAGAAAGCTAAACATTGTGGAAGTAAATATAATGAACTGTTTTCAGTAGCAGCATTAATGAGGGCCTTTTAAAATACTTAGTATTTTTCATTAGTTTGCTTTCTTCTTTGGGTCATTGTTTAACAGCATTAATTTATTAAGCTCACTGTGTGTCTTTACATCAGCACAGTACTCTGTACAAAGGACGTGCACCTCTAGAGATTCTGTGTCCTGCCGTACCAGCATGGCTTCATGCATTGATCTACAAGGTAAAAATCCTGCCAAGTTTTCTTGTGAAATTATTGTCCATCATTCTTGTATTGAGTTTAAAACTGTTTTTATGTAGAATGACAGCAAACAGTTACTGCTAAAATATTTTAAGCAAGTACAAAAAGGAGTATTTATTTTATTTCTTCATTTTCATGGTTGATAACCATCCAATTACTTACTAGGTTATGCTTATTAAGTGTCTGATGTATTCTCCAGCTGTTATAGAGAAAGCTTCAATCTAAATGTGTGGTCTCTGTTATGTAAGCAACATTCAACAATGCAAAGTGTTGCGTTTAAGCAGTTTTATATATGTGCAAGCAAAGTTTCTTAAGGTCACCATGCATTTTCTCTCTCAATATAACATAATGTATCAGTCAATGCTCTATAACAAATCAGAAGTCGATCTTTGCTTTTATGTCTCATATAGCTAGACATGCTCTGAATATAAGTTCCCTGGAGGTGGTTTCTATCAGCTAAACTCATCTATTAACTCCTTTCCCACTGAGACATGGCACCTTAGAATTAGTAATGAAACATGTAGACTGTAGTAGGCAAAGGTTCTTGTGGAGATATAGCTGTATTTTGTGTAAAAAATGCTATTCAGATGCTGAAATGTCATTTTGAACTGATGGCTGTATGGAAATCCTACCCAGAGAATTCACCTATGGAATCCTCCAATAGATTGCTTTACCTTCATTCTCCAAAAGGGCATTGTTTACTGATAATCTGATTCCTTAGGGATGTTCTTCATAAAAGTAGTTCCAGTAGCAAACAGCAAAGTATCAGCATTACTCTACCAGCTTCTGGAAAGTGACTCAGCAGGTGGCACAAATAAACTATATTAGGTTGCAAGACAAAGACAGAAAAATAAAGAAGACAGTCAGATACCCTTCAAAAGGTATGACATCTACAACCTGCTCGTAACTACACAGGATATCATAGGCAAATGGAAGGAGTATTTTCAGCAGCTTTTGAATAAAGAAAATTTCACCAAAGCTGTATTACTCCAGATGAACCCACAATAAGAGAACAGGGGGAGCCCACCATAAAAAAGTAAGAACAGTACTAAGGAAAATGAAGCTAAGGACATCAGGCTCAGATAAAGTCACAATATTTATGATGAAGATGCTGGGTAATATATAGGAGAAATGTATCCTGAGGGTATTCTTAACACTGTGGAGAAAAAGGCATATTCCAGATCACTGGAGAACAAGCATACCAGTGCCAGTATTCAAGAACAAAGGGGAACGTTTGGGTATGGTGGTTGATAAATATGCAGAATAATTGAAAACAAGATGGGAGATGGGTAGTTTGGATTCAGATCAGGATGCAGCACAAATCACCTGATTTTCAGTAAGACATATACTTGAGAAGAAGCTAGAGATGAGGTAAGAGTCAAATTGGGCATTTCAAGACATGCATAAAGCATATGATAACATCCCAAGAAGCTGACTTAGCAGTCCTGTGGTGGTTCAAAGTCCCAGAAACACTGGTAGAATTAGAATAAGCTATGTAAAAGGACCCAATGACTCAAGTAAGAACAGTGTTGGTTTCACAGAAGGGGTTCCAGAGGGAGTGGGTGTGCATCAGGGTTCAGCTCTGATCCAACTGATGTTCATATTGCTAATAGACTACATTAGCAAACAGGACAGAGGGGGCAGATCAACAAAGTTGCTGTATACAGATAATGAGGTATTACAGGCAGACTCTGAGCAAGAACTTCAGCAAATGATAGGAGAATGGCATGCAAAACTGAAGACACATAGGATAAAACTGAGTACAGATAAGAAAGCTCTAATGGCAGCAAATGGGGAAACTCAGAAGAAGCTGCGAAATGAGATAGAATGGAAAATTCTGGAACATGTTAACACCTTCAAGTATCCGGGAGAGGTGGTTGAGTTGAGGAAAGTCTGAATGAGGAGGTCAAATTAAGAATCAGAGGGGCTGTAGCCAACTGGCACAGAATGTCATTGTAGTGTATGACGGAAGAATGCCAAAGAAGCTGAAAAGTAAGGTATAAAAAACAGTAGTGTCACTATTACTACTGTATGGTACAGAAACCTGAGCAGCAAAGGCAGAGCAGTTGAGGAACCTAGAGATGATGAAGTGCCTGAGATAGGTGGTATGATGCATACTGTGGGATAGATGAAGAAATGAGGACATAAACCAAAGTAACACTAATTGCATAAATCATAAAGAACAAATTATGGTTGTTCAGTCATGTGCAGAAAAGCAGAAGACAATCTGGTGAAGAAGACTTGAGACAGACAAGGAGAAGGCAAGAAGAAATGAAGGCATCCAGGAAAGTGGTGGATGGATTGTGTGACAAAAGTCCTGTGACAGTCAGGCATAAGTGTCGAAGAAGGTAGACAATTGGCATTGAATAGAGAGAGATGGCAACAGTTGACATGACACCCAGACCTCATATAGAAAAATGTGAAAATGGGGGTTGATGATAAGGATGATTTTTTTTTTTATTATTAAAATGGGCATTGGGCAATTTATGGGGTAGCAGCGCTGTTAAAAAAGGATTAAACAAAAACAAAATACCAAAAATCTGTCAGAATATTGCAAAGGCAATGGCTAACAAACTATGCCACCACTGTGATATTCTGAGATTTACAAAATGCAATAGTGAGGTCCAATGGTCTATACAATTATCCATTTGTCAACCAGTAAGACACTGCACCTATACAGAGGCACTGGGAACTAAGTTTGGGCGGCACGATGCCAGTGCAATCCTGTGGGGTAGACTTGTAAAGGCACCAGGGCCATTAGCCTAGTACACACTTATGAACCTATATGCAACCTGGTCTGATATTGAGATATTATGCCTCCTTATTCACCGAGGATCAATTTGTGATTATCAATTTCTTCCAAAAGATTCTTTAGTGCTGAAGCATGAAGGAAAACTGAATCTTCTGCCTGTTCAAACATCCCATTCATGTGAATAAGGAAAGTACCTGCAGGTTTTACTCTGTTTGATTACTTATTAATTTATTTATTTATTGTTATGTCTTGTTGTTGAGTTACAGTCTGTTTACATTCACAGTATTGTATGGATTTAATAAAGAAAGCACTGGCATAATGGCATAATGGTTAAGGTCTTTGCCACATATGCAGAAGATACAGGGTTTGATCCTGATCTAGGGTTATTTGTTAGGCTTAAAATGTTCTTTTAGGGTAGTTAGACTAGTATTTATATATATATATATATATATATATATATATATATATATATATATATATCTTTTTTTTTTCTGTGATTTGGTCTGGCTTAAATAAAGAAAATGAAAGATGCCTATAAAATCAAAAACCAAATCAAAGATCAAAGAACCTATGTTTTCAGATGATGCAATACGAAATCTAGCAAATGCAGACAATGATATAAGAGGACTTTTTGAGATATTGAGAACATTTCCCAAAATATCAGAATAAGAAATGCAAACAAAAGAAAGCAGTCTGTATAAACTACATGCCTACTCATGAGTTGGTAAAACAATATACAAGCTTATGATGCCAGTATAAATTAAAATACCTAGCAGTAAGGATCTCTAGAAAACTCACTAAAAGAAAACTAGGATGAGTTAAAGTAAAATGTGATGACAGTGATATGGAGATGGAGAGTAATCCCTGCTGATCTAGATCTGTGAGTACAGACTATTAGAATGTTTATTGTTCCACTGATTACTTAGGGATGGCATTCATATACAGCCTAGGGGAGATCCACTGCAACATTACAGAAACATGTAATGAGATATACCTGGAATGAGTGAAAGTAAAATGTGATGACAGTGATATGGAGATGGAGAGTAATCCCTGCTGATCTAGATCTGTGAGTACAGACTATTAGAATGTTTATTGTTCCACTGATTACTTAGGGATGGCATTCATATACAGCCCAGGGGAGATCCATTACAACATTACAGAGACATGTAATGAGATATACCTGGAATGAGGAAAAGACTAGAGGAGATTGCCGAAAAATGGTAAGACAATAAAACAGGTAGTGGCTGGTTGGCAGTCCCGTGATTTAGAGAATATTTCAAAGCTACCCAAATAAGATTCGATGTATTATTTCCATAATGAGGGGGATAAAACTGATGGAAAATAATGATTTTGTAACAAGAACAGGATAGTCAAAGGGGTAAGAAAATGAATTTATGGTCACAAATTGTGGGCCACATTTGGGTTGTAAAACTAGGCTTATAAGGGCCCTAGTGTTCGTTAACCTAGTATACACCTATAAATCTATGAACCTATGCAAGGAAAATAGAAAACAGGCTGCCCATATTTCTTTGTCTGCTACAGAAAACAAGCTAATTAAGTAAAATCCAGCATTCTAAAACAGTTAAAAGCATTCAAAAACTTCAAAAGTGACTAAGATTTAAAATAATAAAAATAAAACATTCACCCAGACTTAATCACCACAAGAACTCAGTTTTATTAAGTTATGATAAATGATTTTGCCTAGTAACAAGACTTCATCAGATCATCTAGATAGCCTGCTATGCTAACACTGGGGTCAGCTATTCTCCTTGCATATCTGATTGTGTTTATGTAATTTTTCATCCTGTGCCTCAAATTATGGATGTGCACAGGAGTCCTTGATGTTAGGTTGATTTACAAGAATCACTGGTGATCTTTTTCCTCTGTCTGAAATAAAGAAAAAATAACATTCTGAATCGATTGCAAGAGCTCACGTGTTAGTAGCTTGGGACACACTTGGTCACTGTCACTTGCTTAAAAAGGCAATTCCACCAAATCCACCTAGTTTAATCTCACTTAACTACTTAGAACTCTCAAAACTCAACCATAAACGACTGTATAGCCCTTCCAAAGCTCTAACTCTAACCCTAAAACATACACCCAGTTCCTAACCTGAGTTCTCATTCCCTAAACATAAAATCCCCAATTGTTCACTAATCCTAAAACTATTCTCCTCATCCCTAACCCTAAAGTCCTCAATTACTCCCTAAAACTAAAATTCCAAGCCCCCACTGTAAATCTAAATTCCCCTCCAATCACTCCCTAACCTTAAACTGTCTTCTTGTGCCACCTGAGTGAGAGAGAAGATGCTCAATTTAATGTTTTTAAAAGAGTGGTCTTCCAGAATTTGAGACTTAAATACTTGCTGGAGAACTGAAAACATTTTTGTAAACATTTCCAATATCTGTAGTTTTTACTGCATCGAAGCCAGCACTACTCCTATCAAAATCTTCTGTGACTCTTTGCAATATTACACATGATAAAACTTAACAGACAGCCTCAGGAAAAAAATAGATCTTCACAGAGCAGACAAAACATACATTTTATTTATTTGCCCTTTCGTAACCCAGGAACATCCAATTGAGCCGATGGCCCATTTTCAGCAGAGGCCTGGAAAGAAAAGCTCTACTACATATTGAAAAACATTTAAACAATAGTTTATGAATATATATAGGAGGAAAGCCCCACAACAGATAAAACACTTTAAAATAGGTTGTGGTGTATCTTGTATGCAGGGGATAAGCACCCTCACAACAGATTGAAATACATTTACAGAATATTGTTAGGATAAATTGTGACCAAGAATGCAATATGTACTGCAAGTAACAAGACACTTAGCATAACTGGATAGCCTATGTTAATTAAACTAATATATAGTTATACAAACAATTGGCTATATTTGTAATATATGGAGTTAATAAATAATAGGATATTCTGTTGCCAAAACAGAGAAATAGAATGAGATGAGGAATGATGTGCAGGAGAGAAATTAAGGACATGAAGAGAGAGATTATTTTTATTAGATGAGAATGTTATGGAAGGACACAAGACAGGAAATGGTAGTAAGTGATCACTGAAGAGGAAGAAGGGCATACATTCCTAGTATGGTATCATTAAAGTAACTGCTGCTTTTGATATTAGGCCATTATTCCTGCTAAGATACGTATGAGCTACTTGGTATTTTTAGTTGATATTTAAGTAATTTATTCTGACAGATGCTCCTTTAAGATATAATAACTTTAATCCTTTTCGGTTAGTACTATGGTTCTTCCTGTGGAGCTCTTGTGAGTGGCTAATACTTATCAATCATCTTGAGTGAAAGGCAGGCAGACTTCATTCGAAAGTAAAATTCAGTTCACAAAGACTTAAGAAGCAGTACAGATTCTTTGATGACCTGTGACTTAAGTATAATTTAATGAAAATGTCAGTGGAGTATCATGAAAACTTTATAAAGCACTTTGTCTTATATTCATTTATGGTCAGACTATATGAGGCACTTGGGGGGGGGGGGGTTGGCAATGTATAACCTGTTTCAGTGCATGTGTTCTAAGTTTCACCAGTATATAATAGAATGAATGCACTGAGCTTAGTGATTTGTTTCCCTTACACTGCATTATACTACCTAAGTTTTTATATTTTAATTCAAGAAACTACCTAAAGTTCTTTACTCCGAAGGAGAGAGAGCACACTCTGAAATGTCTATTCTCTGCATTTCAGTCCTCTACATAGCATTACTATCTCCCAGTTTTAAACATCTGAAAGCAGAAATGTCCCAGTTTTGTGCTGGTAACAGCGATGAAGAAGGTCATCTAATTTACAGGGAAAGCAGAATTCATTCCTATAAAGGAACCCAGATTAGTTTGCAGGTATTCATTCTAATTAAAAGTTTGTGCATACTCTCAGCAGAGTGTACAGCCTACTGACTACTTTTATGCTAAAGTAGAACTTAGGCTCAAAATTTCTCCTTTGATCCATGCCAAACAATTCATTGTTGTGTGACATTTTTTTTTCAAAACAAGTGTTAAATACAGCTGGTGAAAATACAAATCTATTTCATAACTCCTACCTGCAAAATAGATTACTCTTAAGTTATGAATGAATATGAAAGCAAACTTGCTGTTGAGTGAAACAAAATACATTAGACAAGTTTTTTTAGAACAGATAACTTAGCAAGCCTGTTATAGTAAAACATTTTACGTAATCTAATAAAACTAATAGCAATGTCTTTGCCTTTTGTAATTACAGAGGTCTCTTAATATTCAGATTTTGCCAGAATAACGAATACTGCTCAGAGGAGTACATGGAAAGGATAAATAAACAAATAAAAAACATCATCAACAAAACCTCTTTAAACTTAAACACTTTACAAGCAGCTTCAATGACATTTCCTAAACAAAATTAAAGTACATATAAAGGGTTGTGCCCTTGTTTATCATGGCTTTGTAGAGTGCAATCTCTTTCACGAAAAATCTCAAAACTTAAGTTGGCACTTTTATTATATAACTGTTCCTGTATTCTACCCACAAAACATATCTTTATATTGTATTTAGTATACTGTTTGTAAATAGATATATATATATATTTTAAATATACAAATATTATTTGAACTGCCTGATCTGTCTAGTTTTACCAATATGTGATAATAATGCAGAAAGAAGTAAACTTTGTAAGCAAACATATTCTTCATTAGCCGATCAGTGTCAAAGGGGGTGTTTCACTTGCTGTTAAGGGTATTTAACCCCTGGGCTGTTAACAGTCCTTGTAACTATAGCATATGTCTTTGGATGTTAGTGAATGATTTAGGTTAACAGCTCTTAGCTGTCTGCATGCAGTTGATGGAACAGCTGAGTAACATTGCACAAATCCCAGGGTTATGAAATTTGCCCTTATCCTGTGTTTATACAACCTCAGAGTTAGTATATATAATTAGAAGGGGCACCCTTCATGAGGGGTGGAACTGAGCTTGCCCCTGTAAAAAAATCATGTTTAATTTTTTTTTTTTTTTTAAAGTAAAATTTGCATACACTGAAGCTGTTTCTTGGTGCATGTGCACTGGTGAGTCGACTTCCATGTTTTAGACTATATATGCTATCAATGTTTTTGTGGTTGACTTTGAGTGTTTTATTAGTGATACACCTCAATGACATGATGACGTGTGTGCGTGTGTGTGTGTGTGTTTGTGTATATATATATATAGATGGATTCACTAGACAATCTCAAAATAATGAAATGTCGAATTTCAGTATTTCAAGACTATATAGTCAAAATTTCACATACCCAAAAAACCACAACCGTAAAACCACAATCGTGACTACACACACACACACACACACACACACACACACACACACACACACACACACACACACACACACACACACACGCACACACCACCACACAAACACACATACACCTACCTAACTACACTACAACAAACAAAACAACACACATAAACACAACATAACATACAGACACACCTACCTTACCTATAAGCTGGGGGGCAAGCCCCCCTGCACCTCCCCTACTTATATATACTAACTCCGAGATCACACTAAACAAACAAACAGACAAAAATCATCACTACACACACTCACCCACTACAATCCCTACCCAATACCCTTACATAAACACCACTTAACTGAATCCCCAGCTAAATCCACAAACCGCACCACACATCACGAACGCAACACCATGACAGCGGATTTGACATTTCTGCAGTTTCGCGTAACTTCACTTTTGACTATTCAGTCTCAAAATGCTAAAATTCAACATTTCAGTATTTTGAGATTGTGTAGTGAACCTATATATATATATATATATATATATATATATATATATATATATATATATATATATATATAGATATATAGATATAGACATATAGATATATACATACATATAAATATAGTTGTTCCAAATGCTATATTTGTCAACACTTGTAGTTGGAGTGTGCCATTGTTTATGCACTACCTTTGTGTGGGCTGTAGATGGTTCTTTTATTTGTTCTCACAATTTCATTATCAGTGAAACAATATAGAATAATGTATGTGTTACTCATTTTAATGCTGTTTATTTGTTCATTTTCCCCACGGTCGAGTGGCCTCTGAAAGACATGCATGAATGGGCGTGCCTTCGCTAAAGGTTGGGCATCGGGCTGGCAATGTAGCACCATAAAAAAATCTACTACCAATCATTAGCGGACCAGAGTTCCGCTGTGGCGACCCCTAACCGTGAAAAGCCGAAAAGACAAACAACAACATGTGTTCATTTTTTTTAGCTATTAAGGACTTTGGTTTGGTAGTCTAACATTGGTTATAAGAAGCAGTTTCACCCTAGGAGTGGATGTGTGGGGTTTATATTCCCATTTGTGCTGTTTTCCCACTATGTCTGTGGTTATGTTTTGCTTTCTTGTCTATGCTTAGACTGAGAAGGAGAAGAGTGTTCAAGCTCAGGGTAATCTACCAGAAGCTACATGAGCTAGAGATTATAGAGTGCTACAGGGTGGACAGGGACATACTACAAGAACTCACTTAACTCTGCCAACCTCAACTCAGACCCAGAGCCAACAGAAGGTAACCCATCCCTGGGGAAACAAAGGTATGTGTAGCCTTTAGGATACTAGCTGGAGGTACTTTCCAAAGACCAGCTGGGGACCTGATGGACGTCTCACAGGTATCTGCTTCCAGGGTACTCCACCATTTCCTGGATGCTATGCCACCACATGCCAGTAATCACATTTACCCCTGAGGAGAGGGCCAGCAGTATACAACTCTTCTATCATGTAGGTCACTACCCTGAGGTACTGGAAGTCATAGATTGCACTCATGTACACATCAAGGCACCACCCAGTGAAGAGGGTAGAGTCTACATCTACTGCAAGGGGTACCAGTCCATCAACTGCCAGGTCATGTGCAATGCCCTGGGCCTTATCATGAATGTGTGCACTGGCAGCCCTGGCAGTTATGTTGACTCCCATATCTGGCACGCATCACAGCTGATGATTGCTAGGGGGAGGTCCCCCATGGCCATTTACTTAGCGATGCTGGCTACGTACTGGAACCATGAATGATGGCATCCATCAGAAATGCACACACCCCCACTGATGAATGCTATAATAAGGCACACGAACAAACAACGAACATTATAGAGCATGTGTATGGGCTGCTGAAATCATGGTTCCGGTGTCTCTATATATCTGATGAAGCCTTGCAATACTCTCCAGCCACATGTGCACAGATTTTCACAGTATGAGCCATGCTACAAAATATGATCCTGCAGAAACAGCTGCAGCAGGATAAGCAAAGGGAAGGGATACACAACCCACCATCAGTGTCTAGGTCATCACAGCTGCATCCACAGGGAGACTTGGTGGAGGAGCCCCCTGAGGCTGTCCCTGTAGGTAGACATAGGCATGCCCAATATGCCCTGGCCTTGGCCAAGTGACAATGCATTGCACATACACTGACAACCTAGGACACTAGGGACTGACACCTCACTCTGACTTGGACACATAATAGTAAAAATGATGCCAGCTAGCCCACACAACCTGTACTCACCGTAATTTGGCTGTGGACTGCATGCATAAGACAGAGTTATCCCCAAACTATAGGTTTGTCAACTACTGCATTCGCAAGGTAAGTCTCCACATATTCCAGAATGCTGTGTATATCTGCACATGCACATCATGACAGCTGTCCAATGGAACCAGAGCAAGCCTGCAACAGTACATAATCCACTCACCCACAGACCCCTGTGTCTGCAGACTGTCACCCTGTAGACAGACATGGGTATGCAGGTGGTGGAATGTACAATGGGTGCAACGCATGCCTTGGACAGGCCATATTGTCCCTGGCCACATGTCTTCCTATCAAACTGCAAACAGCCACATATGGCCAGACAGGTAAGTGTACACACATAGCAGAGATATTACCAGGTATCCCACACCTAGGACACTAGATACAATAACAATACCAAGCAGTATCACTCTGCAGGTCACACATGCTATCTAACACAAGGCCAGTTTGTGTACTCTACATGTACTGTGCCTACATCAACATATCCAGCAGACATAATGTGTGGTGCGTGCAATAGGTACTGTAAGCTGTAGTATGGAATGCTAGATAGGAGTTCTAATCTCATATTATCCAATTGTGTGTGTGTGTGTGTGTGTGTGTGTGTGTGTGTGTGTGTGTGTGTCTATCACTATGTCCCCTCATAGCACTATGGACATGCTCATATGGGCTGTCTTCATGCAATGGCATGCATTTTATGGCCCTGTGACTGGGTGCTGGCCTCTAAATTCCATCCTCTACAAGGCCTGCAGATGTCATCCACCTTAAGAGCATTGGCTGAGCACATAGCATCAGGTAAAGTGCGTGGTGCATGTGATAAATACTGTGAGCTATAGTGTGTCCTACTGGATAAGTAGGGGTTTTTATTTCACATCATACAACTGTGTGTGTGTGTGTGTGTGTGTGTGTGTGTGTGTGTGTGTGTGTGTGTGTGTGTGTGTGTGTGTAAATATATCCCCATACAGCACTTTACACAAGGCAGTATGTTCTATCTCTGAGCAATGGCTATGCATTTTATGCCCTATGACTAGCTGCTGGTCTCAACATTGGTCCTTTTCACAAGGCCTGCTTATATAATCCACTTTAAGAGCACTGGCTGACAGTGCATTGTCAGATAAACAGTACGGTGCATGCAATAAGTACTACAAGCTGTAGTGTATACTGCTAGATAGGTAAGAGTTCTATTCTCACAACATCCAACTTGCGGGTGTGTAAACATATCCCTTCACAGCACTGGAGACATGGCCATCTGGCCTAGCTCTGTGCATTAGTTAGGCATTTTATGGCCCTATGACTAGCCAGTGGCCATAAATTGCCCTCATCTACATAAGCATAATTGATGTCTGCCACCATCTGGATTTGTATGTGCAGCATACCCAGGTTACATGTATTAAGGATGGCAAACCTTATCACAGGCTTTGAAAGCATATGCACTTAGGGGGTTGTGCACATATACTGGCATACCTTGCTGATGTCATATTTCTGCTGTGCTGCTTTGCCACCTTGTGCTGCTGTACTGCTGCCATGTGTCCATACTTGAACCACTCAGACTCCAGGGACACAGACATACACAGATCCGTGACACACCTGTCATTCTGTAATACTACCACCAGTGTATGAACAAGTAACAAAGATACACAAAGTTTGATGTGTAGTCATAACACATGCCAGCAAACAGTAACTGTCATGGTCCACAACAACTGCCATGGCATAACACTACTGCATTACACAAACATATGTAAAGTAATATGGTCACCCTGTGCAACAGACACATTTGCAGGTCCCTGCATCAATGGCAGGAATATGGCACAGGTATCATCACATGCACAGGGTGTGGTGTGGTGGGGCTAGAGGCATATACTGTGCCAAACGGTTGACAGCTGAGCTTGGTTTGAGTTTGAGTCGAGCTGCATTTGGCTGAGTTTGGGCATTTGTCCTCCCATCAATTATGGTTGTGTCCTAATTTCTTATTGTATGAGGTTGAGAGTTATGTTAGGCATAGCTCTCAATCAGACAGGGACAGATGTCTATGAAACATGCACTTAGCCAGAGTACATCATAGATATTCGGGGAAACTTATACAATGTTAGACCTATTTATGTGTAACATTGACAAACTGAGAAGAGGTAAATTACAGTACATCAGATGATGTTACAGGCGTGCACATCCTTACTTAATGTCACAATTTCTTACATGTAACCCAATATCTTTACTACAATAGGTGACCGTTGTAGGAGGGATTGACAGGGACAGATCAGAGATGTGCTTCAAAGCAGGGTTATTTGAGAGGCATGCCTGTAGGTGTTGAACAGCAGAGTATTACTGACATGTCAATATCATAGACGTAATACAAGCCTACTGTTTAATCCCTATATCCCATACCTCCTTCCTCCCATCTGCATACTGTGTTATGGGGACATCTAGTACATACCTGGTAGAGTGATGTATTCCTTTTTTTTTGAGGCATTCTTCAGCAAATGCTGGACAAATACACTGTCTGTGTGAGTAAAACCACATACAGACCTGTTACCCATAAGCAGTTGCTTGCCTATTGCAGGTAATGTTCATTAACAGGTAATTGCCTATGCACCAATCTGTGGCTCAAAATTCCTAATGACATCCAAAGCAGCTGAATTGCACCATCATTAGCCAATGACATGGCACCACAGTGCAATATATGATCCCTTCCTGTGGACCTTGGCCCTTTTCTTAGTTTTTGAGATGGACAATACTGAGGTGTGGAGACTACAGCATCACTGAGGGTAAGCACAAATGCTCACCACTGTATATATGTATGAAGTATGTCCACAGTTTTGCCTCATCTGTTTGGTCATTATCACATGTCAGTGTGGTTATCTGACAGTTCACTGCCCAACATTGTGGGTTGAGGTCAGTAAGGGGAGAGAAACATGCGAGTGTCACACTTCATACCCATCAGAATATGCATGCTAATGCGGCACCTGCTATTCTATCTACTTACTATCTTTGTAGGGCAAACTGTGAAACATGTACCTATCTCTGTGCCTTTGGCCGCATGGTTGTGTCCAGATCACCTGTTATAGGAGGTTGGGAGATATGGTTGATCTGTAGCTTGTACCTTAACCTACATCTGTGTATGCTCCAGGCTGGAGCTGCTGCAAGGGGGGTGTGAATACTTTGGAGGCCAGTACACTGTATGTGTAACTGTGGCAGCAGTATCAGCCCCGTCGTTACAGTGTATCCAGGGTGAGGGTACCCTTTACAGTGCAATCAGTGCATGTGCTTATGGTACATCTGTTATGCAACAGTGCCAATAGCAGAGTAGTAGGTGACATATAGGTAGGTTATACAAATGTGCACATTTTGCCCCTACCTGCAGGCCTTAGACTTGCAAAACTGGATAGCAGATAATTCAGTAGCAATAACCTATGGGGATTAAGACTAAATGACTCAGTCATAATTTGCTGTCTTCAAAACACTGTAATTAAAGCGCAACATAGTGTATTCAATCCCAGGACTGTGTGTGGCAAAATGTACTGTATGCAGGGCATTTAACAGAATGTGCTACTCAGTCAGTGCTGCACCAGGTGTATTTGCCAGATATATGTGCGTTATATACAGCTGTGGCACATCTACATCCATCAGTATGTGTATGGCTTTCACAGGCAGTTGTTCTGCAGCATGGTCCCACTTGAACATATGTACTGTGCCAATGATGCCTTAGCAGGTGTGTTTAAAGATGTTGCAGATAAAAGGGAACATTTAGCTGTTATCCCTGGCCTTATGTACTTCATTATTATTTATTTGGCTGTCTACTGGTGTATGTTTGCATCAGAGTCCAAGGTACACTCCCACTTTTCCCATTAGGTTCAATTTCAACCTGTCAGTGGCAATCAGTATGTTTTCCTGAAAACACCTGCTTTGATCAAGGTCTGTCTGGCCTAGTGTGTTAGTGCAGTAGGCCGTAGTTGGAAGAAACCCAGGTTTGAATCATGGTAGGGGAAGTTATTTTGTACATGTGCCTAGCACTCTGAGAAACAAATAGAATCATTAAGGCAGTTTAAAGCTCATTTAAGTGGGTTTGTGGCACATCATGGCACTGCAATTAGCTCCACGCAAACCCGCACTAAAAAATTAAAAAGAAAAGAAAAAGGTGGTAATAGGACAATGGTGAAATGGGGGCAAGCAGGGGGAAAAACATTGTGAAAGGCAGGTAGAGATGTGCAGGATGGATGTAAGGAAGATCCATAGCTTTCCATTTCTTGTACACAGCAGCTGTGCATTTTGACAGATTTTGAGGATGAATTTGGACTTTCAAACCCCAGAGAGATGGGTGAGGACAACATAAATGTGTTGTCAAGCCAATTGGAGCAAATTAATTCTGTCCAGTGGATGCATGTGCAAAATGGAAAGCTATGTATGGGGTAATAGATTCTTGTGGGACAGGTGCCCATTTTATATTTTTATAAGGAGAGAGTGGAATGTTGGGGAAGGGATATAGGAACATGTGGGGAGGTAAGTTGGGTAAGAGAGGATGTAAGTGCAGACAGACAAGACAGACAACACAGCATGCAGGGGCAGTGTGTGACACATGAGGGGCATAAACACCTTGGATGGGGAGGGTGTTGTGGAATCCGAAGTGCAAGTGCCTCCAGATGGCAGGATCATGACTGAGATCCCCACCCATGGGCAGTCCACACCACTCCTTCACTGCTCTGAAGGTGGCTTTGCTGCAGGCTGGATGCCAGGGTCAGCTGGCCCCACCAGGTTGTCGAATCTGCCCTCAATCCAGTGCAGGTGACGTTCATAGCTCCTATGAACAATCTTATGCACTATGGCCAGAAGTTGATCCTAGATGACTACTGTCTCTCTGCCACCACTCCCAGGGGCGGGATGGGCCTCATCCCCTGAGGTGGTTCCACACAAAGGTGGTGCAGGGCCAGAAGAGGGGGAACCACCAGTTTGGGTCCCAGCCAACTGAAGTAGGGTAGGTGGATCAGCAGGAACTGGCCTGCCCTGACATGCTGTGATTATGGAGGTGAAGTAATACATTTAGGTAAGTTATGAACAAAACCATTGTTAGTAATAACAGCATGTCAGAAATTTGGAAATAACCCCATTACATTCAATGCATATATGGCCAACAGAATAGGTAATTCAACAAGATATGTTAATATGCAACCATTGTAATACATAGCAATAATAAAACACATGTCCCAAAAAAAAGTTTATGGAACAACATATGTTAATTGTAAACCATATCCAATAGGTTCATAGGCTCATAGGTAGGTACTAGGCTATTGGCCCTAGGGCCTATACAAGCCTAGCCGAAAAGGTACCCTGGCGTTCGTCACCCAAGAAAATTATTTTCCTGTGCCCCTGTTGAGCAGAGCCACAGAGGTGATCCCGGGGTGAATTTTCTATTTCCCATACATTCATCAAGATTTTTCTTGAAGAGTGCTAATGAGGAGATTTGTTTGATATAGACAGGTAGTTTGTTCCAGCATATGGGAAGTCTCTGGGACAGGAATCTATCCCTCTAGCATGTTCTGTTTATTGTGGTGACAAGGTTTAGGTCCCTAGAATGTGTAGCTCAGAAGGATTGGGATTTATTTAGATGGAGCATGTCCAATAGCTCTGGGTTTGACATAGATTTGTATGTTAGGTAGAGATCGCCTCTGAGTAGGTGATATATGACAGAGTAAAGCTGGAGTTTTTTGAGATGGTGTGCATAGGGCATCTGTTTGAGGCCAGTAATCCTCTTTGTGAGGTATTTTTGAAGCCTTTCCAGTTGCTGTAGACGTCTTGTGAGGTACATACCAAAAGGGGCACTGTACTCTATAATGGGTCTAATGAGTGATGAGTAGAGGGGAACAATGACCTCTTTTTTCCTAGATGAGATACCTTTTGTGATGAGGTGTGCCATGTAGAAGGATTTCCTGACTACTGTGGTGAAGTGGTTATCAAAGGAGAGACTACTGTCCACCTGTGTCCCAAGGTCTCTTATCACACTTTTGATGTTAAGTAGACTACCACCTATGTGGTAACTCATGGATACAAAGTTTTTACCAAAGGGGATGACAATGAACCTTTTGGCATTGAGCTTGAGGCCATGGCTTTGACACCAGGCATCTGTCTCAGTGAAGCCCTTTTGTTGGATGTCCACATTGTTAGGAGTTTCATTTATGGCTCCTAGTTTACAGTCATCTGCAAACTTCATTAGCTGAAGACCTTCTGTGTTAGTCTGTACTTCAGAAAGGAAGATACCAAACAGGAGAGGACCCAGGACTGAACCCTGTGGTACTCCACTTGTCACTGGTCTGAAGCCAGATTTGGAGTCTGCTACTTTCACAGTGTGCGTTCTTTCAGTGAGCCAGTTGGCAACCCATCTTGTGACATAGAGATTTATACCTCGTTTAGTGAGTTTATCTATAATTCCAGAGTGGGGGATTATGTCAAAAGCCTTGGCGAGATCTAGATAGGCTGTATGAACCACCTTACCCTCGTCTATGGCTTTGGTGACTGCTTCAAAGAAGTCTATCAGGTTTAGGAGACATGATCTGCCTTTTACAAACCTGAACTGGGTGGTGTCCAGAGTTTGGAGATTACCAATGTCTTTGTTTATAAGTTCCATGATGATACAGTCCATGGCCTTGCAGACCAGGCTTGTTAGGCTAATGGGGCAGTATTTCCCGGGGTCCATGGTGGCTCCCCCTTTGTGGAGTGGGATAACCATCTCTGTGCGCCATTCAGTGGGCACAAAGCCTGAGGTGAGGCTATGATTGAACATAATGCTTAGGTGGGGTGCCAGTTCATTCTGTAGTTAATGTAGAACGCAGCCTGGGATGTTGTCAGGTCCCATGGATGCTGTGCTCTTGGCTTTGGAGAGTGTGTTTTTTACCTGTGCAGCCATGATTACAGGAACTTTGCATTCTTCCGGTATAGAGACAGGCCCTTTAGGGGGTGAGAGGGGGGGGTAAAGTTAGCACTTAACCTATCTGCCAGGATGTTGGCAATATCAGTTGGTTCTGTATATTTAGTGCCATTGTGCTGTGTAACTCAGAGCAGATCTGAGTGTTGCCACTGAGATTTTTGACATAGCTATAGAATGTTTTGTGGATGTCTTTAGAATCACTGATGATTTTGTTTTTGTAACTAGCTTTGGAGGATTTTATGAGGATCTCAGCTTCTTACTGATGCTGACCAGCAAGCTCCTCCAGTCATGGGATTTTATTCTTTTTTGCAACAATGCATAACAATAATAAATATTTGAAGATAAGGGGTGGGGAGAGAGAGAAATACAGTCCATTAATAACATCATAGACTATATAGTTGACAACAGTACTATATACTCTACAGGTCTATCTTTTCTTTATTTGTAAAAGTGCCTTATAGCTGCTGTAGCATGTACATACCTCTCAAGCTATCTGCATTGGACACTATGGGCCAAGCAGTAACAACTGCAGATACACACTTGCACAGAACACTTGCAGATCAGGTGCACTTATATTACTACCAAGGTGTACTGTGGGCTGATGTAGTGTTACGTTGTTATTTACATAATCATGTTGATGATACATTTGTGACAGAGGGATCACGCAACAGTAATTGCATTCCATGACAGCGTGATACTTGAGAGATATGCATGTGTACAGTACAGATTGTAAACAACTATCATGCCTTGCTTGGCAGGCATGGGGATAGAACTCAATATCAGTAATTGCAGTGGACATCTGCATCAAATGTATTAATTGACTGCAGCAACTTTTAAAACACACTCCAGGCATGCAGCCATACCAGAGATTACACATTTTATTTATTTTATTTTATTATTATTAATAATGTTATTATTATTAAACCCCCATAATTTATCCTCTCTTCATCCAGGTCCCCTAATCACCTAAATATAACAGCACCACTGTATTTAAAACTCTTATTAACAATTATGCCATGCAACTGCTTATACTGATTGTATTAAATTGTAACCTATGATAACTGTGATATTTAAAACTTGTACTTCTACTCCTGTGTTATTGATTGCAATTTTATTTTACAAACCAATTGCTATTTTTATCTTATTTGTAATTCTAAATTGTCAGTTTTGTACCACAGAGTTTTTGTCTCCGGGCCTCCACTGAAAATGGGTTCTTCTGGCCCAGTGGACTATCTCGATTAACAAAAGGCAAATAAATAAAATAAATAAATAAATTATACTTATTTCCCATTTTTTAAGCTGTGTTTTCATATTCCTGGTAATGATTGTAACAGTCTGTGACATGTAAACATGCAATAATGTACTTATAATATGGGCTACCTCACCCATTTATCTGTAGTTCCTCTGGCGAGAATATCTGTAAACATTATGTGATTGATACTGTAATATTTAAATCTACATAGCACTGGATTCGAACCCTGGTTTGTGTGTGGCAAAAATGTACTTCATATACAGCATTTAGCAAACTGAGGTAATGAGTCACTGCTGATTACTGACTGACTGTTATTTGCCTAGAGCTCACCTGGCACCAGAATATGACCTGATAATAGTGGTACAGTTTTATACTTGACTGCAGTGACCGTTGAACACACATGCATGACATTCAAGCATGATAGAGATACTAGGTAAAGTAGAAATTACTACACAGAGTTCAGGTGTACACATTACATTGTTAGTGTGTTGAAATATCTGTGAAGTCAATGACCAATATCTGATTATGGGTTATTATTTGCAGTGTACAGCTCGTACACTGTTATACCTGACTGCAGCACCATACCTCACAGCATGAATGCTTGTAACTGACATGCAATGGTGAAAACAAGACAATCCTGCTGTACACTATTTACCTTGGTGTTATTGCTGTTGCTTCATGTGTCATTGCTGACTAGTTGTCATAAGTGATTTCTTACAAAACAACTCTGAACCTATGCTTATTGCACAACAGACTTTATTAGACATGCCTTCATGCAGGAACTGATACTGTTTTGTGATTTTATTGCAGATCGCTTGTAATAATTGAGTTAGTGCAAAACAGCCCTATTGCACAACAGACTTTATTAGACATACCTTCATGCAGGTATAGGCACTATTTCATGTTTTTTTATTGCAGAACAGTTTTAATAATTGATTTTTTGAAAAACAGCCCTACTTCCACAGTCATTACACAACAGACTTTATTAGAGAAGTCTTCAATCAATTACTTGTATAATTTCATGTTTTTATTTCACAACAGTTGTCATTATGCAGGTGTTGCAACATAGCTGTAATTCCAGTTATTGCACTACAAACTTTTATTTCATATAATAGTTTAATGCAATTAATGCTTTAGTCTTCCCTGCTTATGGCACTACAGTTGGCAGTATGCACTTCTTGCAGTACAGGTGTAAATCCACATTCATTGCAATATGGTCTTTACTGTATATATCTAATCACAGTTAATGCTTTACTGTTTCTTGTTTATTTGACTATAAAGAGCAAAATACATCTTTACTCACCACACTCACAGCATAACCTGGCCAAGCACCCAGCATGAACCTCAATGTAATTAAAATCTACCACTATTATTTACATATCATCACTAAGATAATTAAGAATCTTTTTAAACATCAACTCCCTTTCTTTTTGTGAAACATATGTATACACTGCAATAATTCTATATACTTGTTTTTTCCATGTCACATCCAATACTGTCGCTATACCTAATTTTACCAATGCACTGTCCTAAATTTCTATTGAGTTTCTACTTAAAATTCCAATACCTGAACACACTTCTTCTATATTACAAGTAACCTCTCCTTTCCACATTTCATTTACCTGTCGTTTTCATCCTTGTTTTAAAATCCTGGTGTCTATTAATATTATACTATCCATACCAAGTGATAAGCACCATTCTAATACACATAACTGTCTCCTAATACTCTTTATACTGTTGACATTTATAACTAAAATTTTCTCCTTATTATAAAATTATTTACCATTATCATTCTTTACCTTTTTATTCTGTCTCAAACTTACATTCTTAAATTTACATTTTCTATCGTTAACATTTTCCCCAATAGAATTATTTTTACATTCAATTATCACCCAATTAGTATCTCCATCTTCATTTGATAGTTTCTTCCTCATGTTCTTTATCTCCCCTTTTTACATTTATCATCTTTTCCTAGTCTCTTATCTGCTTTTATATTTTGTTCCTGTTATTCTTTTTGTTCAAATTCTATATTATGCTCTTCATCCCTCCTTCCTCCAAATTTTCTTCACAATCCATTCATGAATGCCCTGTTTATTCACATTTTATACATTTTAGTTCATATTTTATGTTTCATGACCTGCTTTACCATAAATATAACACTTTTTCTTATCGCAATTACTAATTAAATGATCATTTTACCACAAAAGTAACGTCTTCAGTTCCCCCAGTATTTCACAAAGCTTCTGTTTCCATCCACATTTATCATACTTGGTACAGGTATCACTTTTTCATTTTTCATTTGCAATACAGCAACACATACCCAACCCACAGTCCATAAGCCTATGTTTTCATACATTGTTGTAATGTCCATAACATCTTTGCAGTCTTTAAATAGTCTTTCATTACTTCTTTTTCTACCTCAGTTCAAAATTGTACATTAATTTTCTTTTTTGTCTCTCTGTTTAATGCTTGAACAACATATGAGCTCCAAGGGTTATATTTTTTGTTTTACTTCATATTGTTCCAAAGAATTGTCCATATTCTATCCTGATAAAAAACAAAATAAATTCACAAAAAGAGTCTATTAATATGAATAAAATCTATTACATCCCTTTGAGCGATAAACAAATGGTGCAATAATATTATCCAGATTTTATATCTATCAAGTTCCTTCTCCTGCTTACAAGTTATTCTTATATGATACGTTTTCTTTTTTCATCTCCATTTTTTCTTCCCTTTTTCTCCCTCTGCTATGGTTTGCATGCATAACTTCTTTATTTCTTTTCTTATTTTCTCCATTTCTTCTTCTTCTTTTTGTATACTCCCCATTATTCCTTCTTCTTCTTGTTGTATCCTCTCCATTATTTCACCCCACAACCCTGCCTTCTCACTTTCTGGTTCATTCTGGTATATTAAATCTTTTAAATAAGCACCCCACAGCCCTTCTGATTGTAGGGATGTAATAATACAGCCCTACTTTAATTCAGCATTTCCCTCAAACAACCTTTTCTGAAACAAACTGTGAAGCCTTGTTAACCTTCACTTCTTTCTCATCCTGCATTTCACCTTCTCAGACCATTTTGACCCTCCGCTCCTCTCCTTCCATTACTATTTCCTCCAAAAACATAATGTCTTGTGAAGGCTTGACTGTCTCTACTTTTACTCCAAAACCATCTACTTCTTTCTCCAAATCTCTGCTGACTGCTTTTTCTCTACCACCAACACTCTCCATACTTCTTCCTGTTTCTTTGAGCTGCATCTCCACCTGGACCAGAAGCAGGAAGTGCTACATCACATAGAGAATCTGCTCACAATGAGTAGGGGGTCCTTTATTTATTCTCATAACTTATATACATTATTTAGATTAGTTACATATGATTCTTTCTTTATAATCATTTACATTTTCCATCCGCAATATAATACAGTCCCATATTCTATAATCATCTCCCCCCCACCCTTTTTTTCCACAACCAAAAGCATATCTTTTTCAGAATTTCAGAAAATATCCATTTGCCATTAACTTTAATTTCATTCAGTCTGTCATTCCATACAGTTCGTAAAATGTAAACCATTTTTTTTAATTTATTTCAGATTTTTTTCTTTGTTTGTTCCCATAGTACCCATTTTCAACATATCCATATTTATATCTTCAACATTTTTAAAACCTTTCATTATCTTATTGTCACATATTTTCTCCCACAATTCTCTCTCTCTTATCAAGTAAAAGAAAAAATATACGTTCAATTGTCTCAACCTCTCCACAATAATTACACACCCTCTCTTGTATTCTTTTGTAAGGCATATTAACTTTAATAGGCAATTTACTTACTGTCAATCTTCACGCAAAATCATTATATTCATATTTTCTTACATCATCCAAGTCTTGTTTCAATTGCCTTTCTTTTTTCATTTTTTTAAATGTCCGCATGGCAACATATAATAATGTTCATTCATTATATTTAAATACCATGCTTTTCTATTTTTTCCTACATTTTTATATTCAATCTCCATAAAAATTGTTCTGATATTCTTTGATACATTAATTTACAGAGCTTTTCAATCTTTTTCCTTAACCTATTATTTTCCAAAAACGTTTGCAGTTATCTTTCATTATAACATCCATTAAATTTTTGTGTTTTTCTTCTAACCCTATCAAAGCTTTATAAAGATTCAAAGAAGCTGCATGAACAATTGGGTTAATTATCCCTTGTTCTTCTTCCTCTTCTTTGACATACAAAATTCTGCTTCTAACTGGATTTAACCTGGATCCCCATATAAATGAAAATACAATAGATAACAACTCTTTCATACTTGGACAGTATCGTGTATACAGTAGTCAAATAAACATTTTTCTCAAAAGAATAGAATTTATTAAATACACTTTTTTATTATACAACAGTTTATATGACTTCCAAAACATACATGCAGTATCTCTGTTACTTTCTTTAATGTTTTTCCCATTGCTTCTTTCTATGCCTATTTTCCCCAAATCATATTCCTAAAATACCTATAACTTCATTATTAAACTGAATACCTCCTATATTACCCATCATTCCAACCCCCTTACTTTTGTCTTTATTTATATATAAACTAAGCATCTATAAATACTGATCCACTCCTTATTTATCATAACGAACATTTAAAATGTCAAGTGTTCTAATATCGATCCGTTTTCAGTGAATGCTGAAAATATCGAAGAAACAGAAAACCAAACTTTTTTGCTAGGGAAAGAATTCAGTTGTCCATTTCTGTTGCTTCGGTATTTTCAGCGCTCTGGTGGAAAGTTACGGGTGGGGTTCAGGTAAGTATGCGATTGAGTGCGGGTTAGGTTAGTTACAGTTAGGGTGCGGGTTAATGTGTGTGATTGTGTGGACATGAGGGTTAGGGCGGGTTAGGTGAGTTAGGGTTAGGGCTTGGGTTAGGTATGTGTGTGATTGTGTGGACATGAGGGTTAAGTGAGTTATGGTTAGGGCGCGGGTCAGGTAAGTGTGCGATTGCGTGGACGTGAGGGTTAGGGTGGGGTAGCTGAGCTAGGGTTAGGGCGTGGGTGAGGTGAATGTACGATAGTGATGGACCTTAGGGTTAGGGTTTGGGTTAAGGTAAGTGGATAGTTAGTGGTGTGTATATAGTT